>NW_015385620.1:0-16572 GCF_001447935.2 Debaryomyces fabryi
GTTTCTCGCTTCTCTTGCAATAGACCTAGCCTCTTCCACATCATGTGCATTACTATGATTTAAATCCTTTGCTAGCTCATATGCTTCTTCAAATCTATGGTTTTCGAGAGCACTTCTAGCTAGCCATAATCTGGCTTTAGATGTTTCATCACTAACTCCCCATTCGTATTCCTGATCGAAACATAATTTCATATACTTATATGTATCCTTAGACCGCCCTAGCTTTTGAGAAATGGTCGCCAATCTGTAACATATATGTGGTTCATAATTGAATACTTCTTCAGTGCTATCAAGTCCACCTTTGCTATAATTATCTATTGTTAATGCCTTTTCAAACGATTTAATAGCTTCTTCGTATTTCTCAATCTTTTCATAACAATTTCCAATTGCTTGCCACATTCTTTTATCTAATGGCTGTAAACTCGTTGCTTTTTGATAGTAATATAACGCATATAAATGCATATCTAAAACCTCATATGCTTGACCTAAACCATACCAAGCCCTGAAATCTTTTGGATTTGTATCTACAGCCCTTCTATAAGATTCAATTGCTGCATGAGAATTCTTTAATTCCACAAATTCATGTCCCATTAATGTCCATGCACTAAGACAATTTTTATTAAGTGTCAAAGCACGCTTGTAGTACATTATAGCCTTCTCATGCTCACATTTCATTGAATGATAATTAGCAATGATGCAACAGGTTTCAGGACGAAACTTATCTACCAGCGAAGCAAACTGGGCAAGGAAAGATAGCTTCGATCGTTTCTCCATTACATATAACATGTTAGAATAAGTATCCAAGTCATCAAGTCGTAATGGGTCTTCGATCAAGATTTGGTCAAAAATTGTTTCGGCTTGGAAGTAATCAAGACCATGATATGCAATTAAAAATTGTTGAACTTTTAAAAAATTGAACTTTGGAAAAGTATTTATTAAGTTGTCTAAGTTTGACTTTAAGGAAGCCAGTTGTTGATAAAATTCTTGTAATACTACCACTTCAAAAAAGTGAAACATAATATTGTTCGTCAATGAGGACTTTGCTGACTTTAATTTATTTATGAAGGCAATCGCTTCATCAAAAGTATTCAACGTGGATATTAATTCTTGCCAGCAGGACCAATTATAAGGAAAAAGACGAAGTGATTGGAAAAAGTTATGTTGGGCCATTGCATATTTCTTCTTTTTATTATACACTATACCGTTCAAATAGTATAAAAATGCATTTGGCTTGTTCTCTGGTTTGGAATGATAGTTCTCTGACTCTTGAATGATCTTAGAGAGCTTGGTATTAAGACTCCCCACAAGTTCCTCTTTTCCTCGGCTTGCAGCATTGTTATATTCATTATCAGATGGTTCATGATTATTACTTCCCTGCAAAAATAAAGATCCAAGGTTTATAGATCCGTCTGTTTCTTCCGTTGCCTTTTTATCAACGCTTATCAATATACAATACAATCGAAAGAATAATGCACTTCCACTCTTACAATCCTTCAAAATATATGATGCTCTATCAAATTCTTTGCAATTGAAGTATGCCTTTGCTAGCATAAGCTTTTCTTGGTCCATTATATCATCAGGGTCTTGTTCAATAATAGGATATTCGAATGGGACCGTTTCCTTTTGATCTGTTTGAGATAATCCATTCAATGCTTCAGCACACCATTTTGCCGCTTGAAACAAATTTAAATTCGTCAATATTTGACAAGACTGAAAAAGCTTTATCCTTAATTTATCAATATGTTCTGCCTTTACCGCTTGCATTCTATTAATCAAAAATCGTAGTATAATTGATACCCGCCGTGTGTTTATTTCTTAACTGTAAATAAAAATATACGAAAAGTGCGCTAAAACAAATACTGGCCATCATCAATTTAGCTTCTACAATACCAGTATTGGTAAACCAGAAAATATGATGACAACTGAAGATCAGACTGAAATAGGGAGATTACAAAACTCTGTACTGCAAACCATTGAAACTTTTCAATCAGCAAATAAATTACTAGAGTTGAATAAAGAACTCTTGAACAAAAATGAGCTTCTGACAGAAAAGGTGAATGATGTCAAAAAATTACAACGAGAGTTCTTATTGGATTCTTTTCGTGTAAATAGATTTCATAAAGATTATAAGGAATGGGAGAATAAGTCTAAAGATACATTTATAGAAAATGAGATTAAAGGTTATAATAACAAGTTAGGTCAAATGTCAAGATTGAATTTTGAAACAGAAAAATTGGATAAAGAGTATGAAGGTTTACGTGATACAGTTAAATTACCAGAATGTCGATTATCTATCCAAACTATAAAACTCTATAATGATGGTTTATTATTAAAATATATTGAGAAGAACTCAGACGGAGAATATCCGCAAACTGTTGACATAAGTGAACTATTTTCACTCGACTCAAACTCCAAGTTACCACAGCCAGATTTCACTGTATTTAATAGGCTCCTCAACATAGAATACAAGCTTCGTATTCAAAGGAAAGTGAAATATGAGATTCTTTTATCGGTCAAGCAACAATTGACTGCAAAGAATAAGAAATGGTCTTCAAGGGATTCAGACTTAAACTACTTTATGACCAGAAAATTGGTAGACATCATGAATGAAGTAGAGAAAGTGAGAAAGAGTGAGTATGAAGACTTGAAGGACTACGATTACTACAATAATGAAGAGGAAGAAGAAGAAATGAGAGAACAAGAATTTGAAGATGATGAGAGTGTGGATGAAAACCAAGATGAGGATGTCTTGGACGATGATGAGAGTGATAATGAAAACAATAACTCTCAAACAGATAATCCAGATGATGCTGTTGGTGAAACTGATATTGTTGGTGAAGATGATACTGCTGGCAGAGAAAATGAAAGTGATGTGATCGAGAACCAAATGGAAATGTCGGAAGAACAGCCATCTAATGGTCAATCCAACACCGACATCGAAAACGATATAACGGTGGAGAATTCCCCTGATTTAGGCGAAAAAACTCCAACTGTTGATCCTGATGATAATGACGATGTCATGAATATTGATTCGTAATTTAGATTCTTATTCTACAGAAACTGTTACTTGGAGGAATATATATTCAAATTATCACTAATAGATGCAAATTCGGGTTATAGAAAGTAGGTTTATAAGTAATTAACCAATACGAATCTAAATTATTTGTATATAAAGTATCCCAATCAACTTATTTTGTCGTTGGTTCCGTATTTGTAGCTGGTTCGGGAGTATCACTGGATCCACTTACAATATAATTGAAAACTTGTGCTGGTGAATCTCCAGCCTTTACTCTATAGTCGGCAAGTCTGTAGATTTGGTACCCGGCAACACCTCCTAAAAAGAAGTTAACACTTGCTAATAAAAAGTTACGAGGTTTGATAACAAATCCTGCCCATCTAGTCCATATAGCACCAGTAGCAAATAATGCAACTTGTTGAGTACCACTGATCTTTTCAACAGGTCTTTGTAAATCATTGAACCCAGCAATAACCAAGCACCACTTTAATACTGGGGCCCAAAAGTGAACCGTTTTAGGTCCTGTTTCAGAATGTAAATAACGTGTAAATTTAGAAGCGTGTTGTGCTGAAGCTGCCATTATTATTACTTGTAAACTTAGTGCTTTCTACTGTTAATCCAAGGATAATAACTATGCCTCTTCTCTATATATAATCTTAATCGGTATTCTCCTTGCCGGCTGCTATAACGATATGGTATATACACGACTTGGCTCGTTACCCTTCATCTTCTGTTGAATAGAACTCTGGTTCCTCCTCATCTCCTTCGTCAGAAAGAAAACTGTCGCTTGAAGGTACATCATTCATCTGATAGTATTCCGAATGGAACAATTCTAGTTGTCGGATTTCCTCACGGGTTGTAGATAATTTAAAAAATTTCTCTATGATTTCATTCCGTTTTGTTTGAGGATAATCCAGTAACACAAGCTCAATTTGGGAATAGTTTTCTATGTAATCCTCTAGTCTTTTATTCACATTAAACACATTTGTGGATATCTGAAGTGGTTCATTAAGCAAAATATCAATTAAATAGTTCTTGGAATTGTTCGGTAGAATAGAATCGTAAATTTTATTTATTATCTGGTATTCGCTTTGAAACATTTTTTTAAAAATGCTGCAATTGCGATAGAGCCATTCTTTTGAATTTTTTGCAATTAGTAGCTTATCGAATTCAGTTATTATTTCATTTCTGTAGCATCCCGAAGTGAGCTCGTCAGAAACCATGAATGATACCAATGCAACAATAATCTTTTCAAACGTCCAAGAAGCATTCCAGCATTCTTCATGGAAGCTTGAAAGCGAAAGGCAGATTGATCGTCTTGGTTTGAACTTGCCATTAGGGGAGATCATTTGGATTTCTGGGGGGCTATAAGGAAAGTTTGGTGGGAATATTATTACTCCAATATATAGACCCTTGTAATATGGGGTGTTAATAGGACCGTGAATTAGAAAATACCATATGCAAATATTCTTCTCGTCTGGATGGACAGTCACCCCTTCTATTGGTTCCAGCAATAAATTATGATACTCTTTTGTAAGTATAAGAATTGTTTTTCTATCCGGAGTTATATTGAGAGAATTAATGTTGTGAATGGGTTTGGGGTTCATCACGTCATCATTGTAGTTCATGTTGATCATATTTTGAATTGCTGCTAAATGTATAAAAAAAAAATTGTCTCAGATAGTCAACACAATTAATTGATTTCCTTAGTTTCTTAACTCTTTCGTTTTACCGCTATATCTAGATGTATTTTATCTTATATCATTATAAACTATAAGTATCTCTATAACATATTTTTAGTTGCTAAGAAAGTCTTTGTGGCAATTCAACAGCTACACTGAGCCGCTTTGCTTGCACAAACTATAAAATACACTATCCGGGTTTTGTAAAAGATTCGAAGGAGTATCAAATTCCTTTACTCTACCTTGATCCAATGCTAAAATTCTATCACTATCCATAACTGTATCTAGTCTATGCGCAATAGTGATAATTGTCTTATCTTTAAAATATTTCCTAATGGTTTCTTGAATAATCTTATCGGTCTGGACATCTACTGCAGCAGTAGCTTCATCTAGAATTAATATTTTTGAAGTGTTTAATAGCGCTCTGGCCAAGCACATTAATTGTCTCTGGCCCGAAGAAAAGTTTGAGCCGCCTTCTGATACTTTACAACTCAATTTGTCGCCATCATTACCATCCAATTGTAAAACGTGCTTGTTCAAATGGGCTAACTCTAAGGCTTCCCATATTTCTTTATCGTTGTGCTTTCCTAAAGGATCCAAATTTTGTCTGATAGTACCTTCAAAGGCTTGCGAATCTTGAGGAATAATACTTAAACTACTTCTCAAGTCATATAATGCTAAATCACTAGTGTTTCTTCCATCAATAGAAATAAATCCGGAAGTAGGTTCAATGATTCTGAAGATTGCTAGCGCTAAAGAACTCTTACCAGCACCGGTTCTTCCTACTATACCAATCTTCTCGTTGGGTTTAATATCCAAAGTAATATCTTTCAATATTAAATCCAAGTTAGCTCTATACCTGGTAGAATAATTTTTGAAACTAACAGATCCATCAACGGGCCATTTTGCTGGTGGTTTGATGAAAAGACGATCTTCATTTTCTTCTGTAGATAATTCGCAATATTCTAAGCATCTTTCTACTGAAACAATATTTGATTCAACTTCAGCCGACATACGAACGACCCAATTCAAGGAGTCTGTCACTTGTAATGCATAACTCATAACAAAACCGGCCATACCAGCGCTCAATGGCTTCGATGTAGTCAAGCTATAAATCGACAACAGTGATGCAGAAACAATAACTATGGATCCAATAAATTGCAAGCGTGTGGATAACCATCTATTTATTGATCTTAACATGTATAAACTTTTTAAGTTAAAATCAATATTGGCATTATTAATGAATTGAAATCTTTCAACTTGCCTATAAGCTCTAATTGTATCAACACCGTTGAGACTCTCTTGCAAATGGGCATATATTGGTGAACGAGAAACTGATACCAATCTTTTTAATTCTCTCGAGATAGCAACATAAAACCTCTGATAGTATCCATAAATTAAAATCAATATCACAATTATAATCAGGAACAATGGCATTGCATAGCCAACAATTCCCAAGGTGAATATTGTCCTCACTGATGACGAAAAAAATGCATTGAATACTCTAGGCAACGTATCATCTACTCTGTTGATATCATTCGTAAATCTATTCATAATTCTACCAATTGGTGTTCTCTCAAAAAATGACATTGGTGCCTTCAAAACCCTTTTTGCCATCAGGTCATGAATAAACTTAGAAGAACTTATAGCCAAGTATGTCCAAATAACTGCACCTCTTATAAAGGTCAACAAACTTGCAGTTAGTCCGAATATCGCATATACTCCAATAAACTGCCATGCATTTGCATTTCTACCTGACTTAGAGTTCTGTTCTGCCCAATATTTTAACCAATAGTTTGCGGATATCGAGGCAATAGATGCAGCTATAAGCAAAAATATCCATCCTATAACTCCAACAAGTGAACAAGATTTTGCGTATTTAAAGTAAACATCCCATTTAACCTTTCCTTTTGCTGAAACCTCATTTGTTTGTGCCGTACGTATATTAGGCAATATTTTTGCCAACGGGTTCCAATAAAATGTAGCAATACTTGCAGCACTTATACTTTCGTGACTTATTATCCGCTGTAAATCAAGAATAGAGTCATCAGTTCCCTTGTCGCTCTCGATATCATCATTCACAATTGTAGAAGAGTCTTTAGACTCGCCTACTCTATCACTATCTACTTGACTTGATATTTCAGAATTAGATTCTGAGTCATTGACGTTACCAAATTCTTTAATAAGTTCAAATAACTTAGGGTTTTTATCTCTGTTTTGTGCTTCCTCAAAAGTTCCATGCTCAATCATTTTACCGTTTTCAAGTAAATGAATATAATTAGAATAATGTAAAACTGGGATTGAATTCGTAGAAAGGATAATTGTTTTCGTAGCTAACAACCCGGATGGTTTAGCCAAAACTTTGTTAATAATCTTTTTACCAACATGACTGTCAACTGCAGAAAGGATATCATCAAATAAATAAATATCTGCTCTCGCATATACTGCTCTTGCCAAGGCTAATCTGGCTTTTTGCCCTCCTGATAAAGAAATTCCTTTTTCACCGACTTGAGTCTCATCTCCATCCGGTAATATCTCTAAGTCAGGCAATAACTGACATGCTTCAATAGCTTTCTGATAAAATTCTTCATCAAACCTGCATCCAAATGTAACATTTTCTTTTACTGACGCATTCATAATCCAGGGCGATTGTGAACAGTAAGCCACTGTACCACTTAAACCGATCAAAGGAGATTTGGTTTTATCTGTGTTGTGAATAGCATCTAGTTGGCCCAATAGAGCGGATAAAAACGAAGTTTTACCGCTTCCTACCTTACCAACAACGCAGGATAGTTCACCTTTCTTAGCTGTAAAGTTAATATCTTTCAATGCATATTTAAGGTTAGATGTAGAGTTATCGTCTTCTAGCATTTTTGGTTTTTCCCATAAAAACGAAGCTTTTTCGATTCTAACTGTTTCTTCACCTAAGTGGTTTCTTCGTGGTAAATTAACGACAAGATCTTCATCTAACTCTGAGGATAATAAAAATGATTTAATTCTCTCAATGGCAACAGAAGCCTCAACTATTGAATTAATGACCATCGGAAGTGCAAGCAATGGACTTGACAATAAGTTTAATAACGCTAATGCTGGAAAGACAAGATCTGACGTCAAAGGTTTCGACTGGCCAATTGCAAAGGTAGCGAAGGTTGCAAATGAGACTAAGAACGGAATTATGTTCCATATCAAATTTGCACACTGACTTACTAGCCTTATCTTTTTCAAATTTTTAAGTTCTTCATCATTTCTGCTATGAAATAATTTTGATAACATTGGAACTTCCCATGCATAGAGTTTAATGCTTTTAATTGATGACAAAATTTCGTTGATGATCCTACTTCTGTTATCTTTTAATTTCATTTGAGTTTTATTCATACTCCGAATATACTTCACGATAATGGTATTTAATGGAATCAATAGTAACATTGTAAATACACCAGAAAGAGTAGACTTACCCAATAAGGACCATAAGGAAATAACACACAATACTAATTCCATTGGTGCTAGAACTAGGGTACTTAAATTTTGCGACACATCTTGGATTCTATTAATATCAACCGACATCAAATTAACTATATCCCCTGTAGATGTTTGCGATTTGGCTTCCATAGATAATCTCAACCCTTTTTGATATATTAATGAAGTCAACGAGGATCGACAACCCAAGCCGACACTCAATATCTTTATAAGATATTGATTATACAACGTTGTTTGCAAAATTGTCACCAAGAACATCAGAATAGAAATGAGAATTCCCTTCATTAATGGTTGTTCTGGATCGTCAGTCTTTTCGTTAAAGAATTGGATTAATAGTCTCAATAACTGCGGTTGCACGAAATTCAACACCCGGTCACTCATTTCATAAACAAATGCAACCAATGCAAGAGGGCCAAATGCTCTTATTAATGGTAGTACCAAGGAGCTGTTTTGTGCATTCCAATATTTCGATAACCTGGCCGTTGCCACAGCCGACGATAGTTTGGTGGGCGAATTTGGCAAATCAACTTGTGTGATTGTTTGATTCTCGTACGCATTCATAATTATATCGTTCATCCAACTGAACGTAACCTTTTCGTAAAGATGAGGAAGTTCCAACTCGTTCGTTTCGTTCTTCTTGTGGAAAAATATCAACTCATGTGTAGGCTTCCAATAAGTCCTACATGCCTCCATTACGATAATGCTTAGTGAGTTAACAAGCATCAATAATGCTATCGTTGGAGACGACTCGTCAGTAAATACTGGCCATCCGGTATACGATTCTTGGAACAAGAGCATCGCCTGCAAAATCGTTAACAACGGCCAAAATGCTAATAACGACGCATGTGGAACCGCTACACGGCTCGTCTCCATAAAATGCAAGGGTAAAACGACCCCCAAGATCGTTATCGTCATCGTTAGCATCGCCAAAATTTTGGTATCGGCATATCTGTAGTGTATGTTCGTGAACAGTAAGAGCACCATGTAGAGAATCCCCTGTAATAACACTGCATTACAACGCACCCAATGATGTACTCCAGTACTCTTGGGCATATAATTTCCCTGTTTCGGCGACCTTATAACCCCAACTAAATCCATCCCACATACCACTGCAAAAATTATCGCTAAATATGTATAACTCCATGAAATGAAGCACGGATTGAATGCATTCTCCTTCGTAGGCACCAACGGGTGAAAAATAGCGCCCGGCCCACAATAAAGTAACGTCTGTGTTTGGTTCGTATCCATAATCCAATTATGGGCCATACTGTTATCGATAATGTTGCAACTGTTTCGTACCCTATGTCTTCGGGCCTTTTCTTTCCTCTTAAAAATCGAATGTCAGGTGATTCCACGACATTCGTATTCTGTGATATGTATGTCGCAAATATGCTTTTTGTCCACCGTCCTTCGCGACATTGTAGTGCCACCCCATGTCGTGGAATGATTCAACATTGTTGTCACGCACTACCTCCCAAAAAATCTCCGGCTCCGACCCAACCTGCACACGCCCTGTTATTATCCGCTCGTCGGATCCGAAATCATTTGGCCCAATCACCGTATACCAATTAGCGAAATAAAATCTGGAGAAATGTTGCTGTTCCGAGGTCTATACAAGATCCGTCTAGCCCTAATCCACTATTCTATGTTCTACAAGACGCTTCTGACTATCTAGGGTCTACCAATTCGATATATATGCCATGTCAAACATACCTTTAACCTTCACTTGAATTCGCCATGTTCAATTGCAATTGTAGCCCCATCATCTTTCGTTAATCACTATAGAATGTATAACCGAACTTCCGCATCTCCTTCACGCTATTACAAATTTCTCGTCTGTCATTGGCTAAATTCTCAATTTTCTTATGTAGTTCCATTATGGAACCGAATTTTTTTTTAAGAATGGTAGGTAACCCGCTTGAACATGATTGCCCACTCGCAGACGGGATAATTCTTTTATATAAGAATAATCAATTCCCAGATTTTTCATTCCTATATAAAAAATAAATATTTGTTAAAAGGTAAAAAGATATTTGTTTATTAACAATGTTAGCTGCTTCAAGAACTGCTGCTAAAGCGCCACGTTCAATCCGTGGATTAGCTACCGCCGGTTTAACTAGGGACTCTAAGGTTAACCAAAACTTGTTAGAAACCCATTCATTCATCAATTACAAGAAGAACTTGGAAAACGTTCAAATTGTTAAGGAAAGATTAAACAGACCATTGACTTATGCTGAAAAGTTATTGTACGGTCACTTGGACGATCCTCACGGACAAGACATTGAAAGAGGTGTTTCTTACTTGAAGTTGAGACCAGACAGAGTTGCTTGTCAAGATGCTACCGCACAAATGGCTATTTTGCAATTCATGTCTGCTGGTATGCCACAAGTTGCTACCCCATCCACTGTTCACTGTGATCACTTGATTCAAGCTCAAATTGGTGGAGAAAAGGATTTGGCTAGAGCTATTGACTTGAACAAGGAAGTTTTCGATTTCTTGTCATCTGCTTGTGCCAAATACGACTTGGGTTTCTGGAAGCCAGGTTCAGGTATTATCCATCAAATTATCTTGGAAAACTACGCTTTCCCAGGTGCTTTATTGATTGGTACCGATTCTCACACTCCAAACGCTGGTGGTTTAGGTCAATTAGCTATTGGTGTTGGTGGTGCTGATGCCGTCGATGTCATGGCTAACTTAGCTTGGGAATTAAAGGCCCCAAAGATTATTGGTGTTAAGTTAACCGGTAAGATGTCTGGTTGGACTTCTCCAAAGGATATCATCTTGAAGTTGGCTGGTATTACCACCGTCAAGGGTGGTACCGGTGCTATTGTCGAATACTTCGGTTCCGGTGTTGAAACTTTCTCATGTACCGGTATGGGTACCATTTGTAATATGGGTGCTGAAATTGGTGCCACTACCTCTGTTTTCCCATACAACAAGTCTATGGTTGACTACTTGAATGCTACCAAGAGATCTCAAATTGCTGAATTCGCCAACATCTACAAGGAAGATTTCTTGTCTGCTGATGAGGGTTGTGAATACGATCAAGTTATTGAAATTGACTTGAACACCTTAGAACCTCACGTTAACGGTCCATTCACTCCAGATTTAGCTACTCCAATCTCCAAGATGAAGGAAACTGCTGAAGCTAACGGATGGCCATTAGATGTCAAGGTTGGTTTAATTGGTTCTTGTACTAACTCTTCCTACGAAGATATGACCAGAGCTGCTTCCATTATTAAGGATGCTGCTTCTCACGGTTTAAAGGCCAAGTCAATCTACACTGTTTCCCCAGGTTCTGAACAAGTCAGAGCTACCATTGCCAGAGATGGTCAATTAAAGACTTTCGAAGATTTCGGTGGTGTTGTTATGGCTAACGCCTGTGGTCCATGTATCGGTCAATGGGACAGACAAGACATCAAGAAGGGTGACAAGAACACTATTGTCTCTTCTTTCAACAGAAATTTCACTTCCAGAAATGACGGTAACCCAGCTACCCATGCTTTCGTTGCTTCTCCAGAAATTACCACTGCTTTCGCTATTTCCGGTAACTTAGGTTTCAACCCACTCACTGATTCCTTAAAGGATTCTGAAGGTAACGAATTCAAATTAAAGGAACCAGTTGGTGTTGGTTTACCACCAAATGGTTACGATGCCGGTGTCAACACTTACCAAGGTCCACCAAAGGACAGATCAAGTGTTGAAGTTGTCATCAACCCAAGCTCCGACAGATTACAAAAGTTAACTCCATTCAAGGCATGGGATGGTAAGGATGCTGAAAGATTACCAATTTTGATTAAGGCTCTTGGTAAGACTACTACCGATCATATTTCTATGGCTGGTCCATGGTTGAAATACCGTGGTCACTTAGAAAACATTTCTAACAACTATATGATTGGTGCTATCAACTGTGAAAACGGTGAAGCTAACAACGTCAAGAACCACTACACTGGTGAATACAAGGGTGTTCCAGAAACTGCCGCTGACTACAGAGATGCTGGTAAGAGATGGGTTGTTATTGGTGACGAAAACTTCGGTGAAGGTTCTTCAAGAGAACACGCTGCTTTAGAACCAAGATTCTTAGGTGGTTTCGCTATCATTACCAAGTCTTTCGCTCGTATTCACGAAACTAACTTGAAGAAACAAGGTTTATTACCATTGAACTTCGTTAATGTTGCTGACTACGACAAGATCAACCCAGATGACGAAATTGATCTTATCGGTTTGACCACCTTATCCCCAGGTAAGAACTTGACTTTAAGAGTTCATCCAAAGGAAGGTGAAGCTTGGGAAACTGAATTGTCTCACACTTACAACTCTGAACAAATTGAATGGTTCAAGTACGGTTCCGCTTTAAACAAAATGTCCACCACTACTAAATAAGTTCATTAGATGATCGCTTCTATTTTCTTAATTAGTCGATTATGTTCGCTTAAATCGTTTAGTCATTACCTGTATTTGTTTTTTTGGTGTTTTCTGTTTATATCGTTATGAACTTTATCTAATTAACATCATATATATATTCATTATTTATTTATTCGTGTTCTGAATGTACTGTATTGATATTTATTAGTTGAGGAGACGCATTTTTCAAAGAAGAATTATGTTGCGGTGAATATTCTCACGGAGTTTATTTTTAGTGATCTCGCGAATCTCCGAAAGTAAAATTAGAGCCTTATCACCGAAAGGTAGCAATACTAATTGATGTATTATACGTAAACTATTGAACATAATAAATAAAAGAAAGAATTGAATATATAAGTACCTGTAGAAACCCCTTTTAAGATTTATGAATATAATCCATTAATTCATGTAAGATATTTTCCAATGAAATATAGAAAGAGCAATAATCGTTGATATCAACGAAGTTATTTCTTAATGAATAATAAATTTTATCGCTCAATTGTCGTAACTCGTTCTTGTCTTGTTGTGAATTTGATAAATCATTTTCATTCGTCGTTAATGTATCATTTGAAGTAAGATTGTACTGATCCTTTGTTATTAATGAATTCTGCTGGAACGTAATGCTTTCTTGATTACTTGAAAACAGACCATTTCTCAAGTTAGCAACAGGTGTAAAAGTAGGGGATGCTTGTGGAGGAATGGGTTGTGGTACATCCATAACATTGAATAATTCATTCATATTCATATAACCAGCAACCTGAGAATCGCAAAATTCAATTTCGGACTTTATATTTTCATTACCGAGATTATGTTGAGTTATAAGGTTAATGATGTTGTATTTTTCCAATATGAATCTCCATACCGAGTTCGTTAAAGATAACATTCTTTTATATTTTTCATTTTTAAACCATTTTCTATTAAGAATGAACAATGCCTTATTAATCAATTTAACATAAATAACTAATTCATTACTTGTCATGAATTCGTAGTTAAATTTAACCGTGATAATTATGAACATCAAAATTATAGAATCTAATGGAATGGTTCTTTTAACATACCAATTAAATTTACCGAATTTAATAAAATCGTTATATTTTAAGAAGTCATTCAAATTATGCAAAATAGATGGAATCAAGTTGTTCCCCAAATTTTCATAGGAAAAGTTCTCATGCTGGCTGAATTTCAACTGTGATATAGTTGAATTGTCAAAATTTCTGATAATATTTGATTCTTGAATTTGACCAAATGTATCCTCATATTGGCTTAAAGATAAAATTCCTCCTCTATTCTTACTACGATTGATCTCATATTTATCCTCGTACTTAATAGCTTCATTCCCTTGCTTCTCATCAAAGTCATTCTTTGGGTCCTTTGACGAATCACGAAGTAAAATTTTCTTATGCAAAAGCATTAATGCACGATCAACAAAACTCCAACTATGGTTTGTGATAAAGTTTATTAAATTCATTTCCTGGACAGTTTGAGGTGGGTTCAATTTATAAAATTGTGTCATCTTATTAATTGATTCGTGAATATGATAAAATAAGTTCGTGATCATTGACTTAATTTCATTAATTTCCTCTCTGGTAATATTATTTGATAACCCATTATGCAATTGATACACCAATTCACTTAAAATTCTATCATATTGAAATTTAACATTCATTGATAACATAGCGACATTGAGCTTTT
The DNA here is from genome assembly GCF_001447935.2 of Debaryomyces fabryi. Classification (NCBI taxonomy): domain Eukaryota; kingdom Fungi; phylum Ascomycota; class Pichiomycetes; order Serinales; family Debaryomycetaceae; genus Debaryomyces; species Debaryomyces fabryi. The sequence goes on from NW_015385620.1 coordinate 14,272, forward strand.
TATCTTTAATTAAGCCATTCTCATTAAAAACTGGTTCTTCTTCGTCAGGCATGACCACATTAAAATCATCAAACTTGCAAATTGGAGGTAAACAATGATTATGGCTTGTTAAGGCATCTAAACCGAAAATTACCCACCATAGCAAACGTCTAAATTTAACCACTTCCCAATCATTAATTCTTAATGTTAAAACTGGATCCTTATGGAACTGCAAAAATTTTGCGTACCTTATAATTTGAGACATCTCCATAGATGATGGATTGGGCGAAGTCAGCTGGATAATTACATTACCTAACAATAATGGGATTGTTCTCAATCCATGTGGATAATTGTAATACTGACAGATCTTGTTAAATCCCTTCAAATATTTATCTATGTCTTGGTTCAATAACAAATTATCATATTCTTCAAACTCGGAAACAGTGGATGCATATAATATAGGGAAATAAAATGTATAGAATTGTAAAATATCAGGGTTATTACCCAGTGACGGAGTATCTGCTTTTACTATATTAGAATCAGAATTCTCTTTCATACGATCATGCTCATCCCAGTACTTCGAATGTTCATCAATAAAGTCTTGAAGATTAACCATTAAAGGTAAAAGAATATGAACTGAATTAATATATCTGCTGATCAACTCAAAGGACCTTTCTCTCGAAGAAGGCAAATGTTTAAGCAAGTCATCTAAAAGATGCTCGTTATCATAATAGGTATTCGTTCCATAAAGGAAATTAACAGTCGTAGCTGGATTGGACGAATACGGATTCAAGGAATTACTAATCTCAATACTTAACTGACTCGCAGCTGCTTTACTATTATTATTATTGTTTGCATTAGCCAAAAATGAATTGCTGTTTTGATTATCAATAAAATTGCTCCTGTTTTGTTGGTTACTTTTAGCAAGTAGACCACTGAGATTCGTGTGGCTATTTGAATGACTGTTGGAATTACTTTGAGCTCTAGTGTTAATAATACTCATTGGTGGTGGTGTCATTCCAGACCTATTGGTAATGTTTTCATGATTAAATGGAAACGAGCTTAAATTAAACTGGTATTGTTCATCTTGTTGATTTGACATATAGTTTGTATTGAAGAAATTGTTGGTAATATTGTTACTTCCCGTGTTCATCACAGGAGTCTGCAATAATGGGTTCATAGGACTACCATTAAAATTCTTGAGAGGTTGGTTAAGCTGGTTCAAGGGTGACTGAGCTTGCATGTTAAGTCCAAAATAAAGATCTGCAAACTGAGAGTCTTCCTTGCACAAAACAATATCATCATTAGTCGTCACAGACTCATTGCTATTTTCATTCGATTTAGGTGACATGGGCGAGATATTATGGTCCGAATAAGACGACACCGAATCTGTTCTCGCAACGTTTTCTAGCTTTATATCCCCTTCGAGCTCTCTTGGTTTAACTTCATCTGCCACTACTTCCACCTTAACCTTCGTCTGAGGCTCGACCAGTCGACTCAGCTTCTTTCCTCCTCTACTAACCCGTTCATTAATGAAGTACTTACACTCCAATCCTAGCTTGTCACAATTATTACAAACCGGTTGTACTCTTGAGCACTTGATCTTCTTGGAATGGCAATATATACAACTCAAAATCTTCCTCTGTCTAGTTTTTTGCACCTTCATCACCTTTCCTCCTTCTAGAATCTTCATATCTTGACTTTTTAACTGCTTCGTATTCTCGGACATAATGGCTGATATTATTTACTTTAAAACCGACGCTTTCCTAGACCAAAATTATATATTATTCAGCAGATATGAAATATCACTACTACGAGAAAAGTAAATGTATGGAATACGATATATCAAATAGCCTCTTCCAACAAATATAAGAAATTTTGAAAAAAGTGACAATCAAATCTTTATAAGTCTGACTGACTAAATTAGAGAATAGTATATAAGGTCGCGGGGTTAAGCGCCATCGCTCTGTGCTCGACGCATAATAGAACACAGTGCGATATTATTATTGTCTGATACAAGACGGTAAGGATAAAGATGCTTTCGCAAGCTACATGTTCTCATGGGAATGAATATAGATTTCATCTCATCACCCTGTTCAACCAATAAGCCTAAAGCTGTATACATTTATCTGGCACTTTTAATTGATTTTTGGTTGAATAGCAATTTTTTGGCAAGTATCACTCGCACAATCGCAGAATAAAATGAAATATACTGAATGCGGTTGTTCATTGTAACATGGAGAATGAATTATAGACGGGGTAAAGATGACGATCCGCCAAACCGACACAACAAAAAAAAATGCGAGATATTTGAAAAAAAGA
>NW_015385621.1:0-16501 GCF_001447935.2 Debaryomyces fabryi
ATGTTTCCAAATTGTGGATGATATGTTGGATTACACTTCCAGTGATACCAGTTTCGGTAAGCCAAGTCAAGCCGACTTGAAGTTGGGATTAGCAACTGCGCCAATATTATTTGCATGGAAAGAAAGACCAGAATTAGGTGAATTAATTGCAAGGAAATTCAGCCAAGAAGGCGACGTTGAAATTGCAAGAAATGCTGTTGAAGAATGTGGTGGTTTAGAGAAGACCAGAGAAATGGCTCAAGATTATTGTTATAAGGCATTGAACAATTTGAGGGTTTTACCTGAATCAGATGCAAGAAGTGCATTAGAATTCTTGACAAATTCAGTTTTAACTAGATCTAAATAAACTGACTTATTTAATATATTAGAAATTATTGTTATATAGACATAAAATCGGAAAAAAATAAATGCCTTGTATATATTAAATGCTCTCTTGTATGTATTTTGATATTGTTACTTAATTAGGAAATCTAGCTCTTTCAAGGTTACCCGGTTTTTGTGTGATGTCTATAAATTAAAAATACTACCACTGAATCTTCCCTGGTTCTTTTTCTTTTCCTTATCACCAGAAGATCAATTTCAAAATCGTACATGGTTCTTGCCTTTTACCAGAACCATCCGGGAATTGTCTTCATTACTGGTGTTTTCACTATTTTTTGGAACCATCTTCATTATATTAAGATTTATTCTAATATATTGATATTACCTATTTTCTTTTTAGTTCCCTACTTTGAGACCAAAGTATTGAAATAATAAGTTTATGGAGTAAGAATTGGATACTGTACATCTTGTGTATCATTCGCCTTCTGAAAGATTGCATTTGTAGCATAATGAACCGCATAAAGTATAAACATCCTGTAAAACTAAACTAGTCGATTTGGTACATATAAATAAGAATGCTCATAAATATATGGGCTCTTACATATTGGTATTATCTAATGAATGACTTGAAAGTTATAGACTGATGTATTTAAATACGTAACATCGTGTTTATGTATATATACTCTTGTTGAATGATACTGTCTATAGTCTCTACGTTACACTTCAAGATTTAAATATTATTTATATGAATGAATAAAATATATACAGAGTTTAGACCAATAGTCTATTTCATACACATTAAGGACTTACTGTAAAGCTTCTTAGCATCATTGATTCTTACAAAGCTTCTGTTAGGACCAGGGATTTGTCCCTTAAGAACTAAAATTCCGGCTTCAGCATCAGCATGCAATACTTCATTATTAAAAACAGTACAGTTCTTACCACCCATACGTCCTGCCATCTTCTTTCCTGGCAAAACTCTACCAGGTGTTTGAGTAGCACCCATGGAACCAGCAGATCTGTGCGCTTTGGAAACACCATGCGACGCTTTCAAACCCTTGAACCCGTGTCTTTTCATAACACCAGCAAATCCCTTACCCTTAGTGACAGCTTTTACGTCCACCAATTGGCCTACAGCAAAGTAATCCGCAGTAAGTTCAGTTCCGACCGGAATCAACCCACTTTCATCTCTAATTCTGAACTCTCCAATATGTTGTTTTGGAGACACACCAGCTTCTTGGAACTTTCTCAAGTTATTATCAGTAATATTCTTTAACTTATCACATTGTCCAAGCAAAACAGAAGTGTAACCGTGTGTTTCTACGGTCTTATTCTGGATAACTTCGCAATTGTCGATTTCTATAACGGTAGCCCCAAACTGCTTTCCATCATCTGTATACCAGGTTATCATTCCTCTTTTTACTCCTAATAAACCAGGCCTAGCTAACAATCTCTTTCTCATGTTAGCTATTTCCAAAGAGTGGTTTACTGTTGATTCTTTTGTCCTCATTGATGTTATTGCATGAATCGATGTAAGTTGAGCAGCATTACGGGTAAATGTGAGTGGCTTGGAGGCAAAGGATAACCCTTTACGTGCCAAAGACCATATGCTATTATTCATGTTATTTTGAGTATTGCAAAAGTACTTAATTGGTCACTTTCTATATTATCTATGGTCATATATGCTATTTCATAGTCTCTGAGTGAAAAATATATGAAAGGTCGTGTGTAACCGTCAAAAAATTTTCGGCACTTTTTTGGTGTTTTGTGTAACCATGATTTTAGTATTATAAGTTATATCTATAGAATAGTATATAGACAGTAGCATATATGTAGCATTATATACAAGATGTGAATGGAATATTGCAACAATAGAACTAATATTGACGTGATTGTAAAAATCCCTGTTTTAAAATCACAATAGTAGCAGTATGTGAGCTTGAATAGTATCATTAAGCATCATTACGTATGATTGGAAAGTTTCGGTCAATCATTTAATCTTCTTCTCCTTTAACTTGATGGTTTCACCATCAACGAAAATACCCTTACCCTTGTATGGTTCAGGCTTCTTGTGTTCTCTGATTCTTGCTGCAAATAACTTGACCTGTTGCTTGTCAGTACCTTCGATCAAGAGTCTGGCAGGATTAGGAGACGATACGGTCAATGCTTCTGGAACCTTCAATTTTGGCGTATATGGGTAACCAATCTTGAGGGCAATCACCTTGGATCCATCTTCGGCTGTTTCAATGGTGGCTCTGTAACCGGTACCTACAAATTTGACAATAGCCAAGTGTCCTTCGGTGGTTCCAATAATATTATTTTGTACTAATGCCCTCGATGTACCCCATATGGTTCTCTGGATCTTATCTTCTGGGTTTTCAACACTGACGGTGATGAGGTTATTTTCATTTTTCACGTTGACAAACTCTGGAACTGCGGTCTTCAACACCCCCTTAGGGCCCTTAACAACAATTTGCTTATTCAAAGACACGGTGGTTTTACCCTTGGTGAATGATTTGCAGAATTCGAAAGGTATTTGCTCCGTGTAGCATTGGACGGCTTCAGATATACTGATTGGCTGTTTACCAATGTTTGATAATAACAAAGTACTGCTTGAGAATGGACGACTAGCATTCAAGCAAAGTCTAGGTATTCTGGAGAACATTCTGGTGTCTAGTTTGCTTATGCTATTTCTAAGTCCTAGATATGAACTTGCCAATGAGCCTTAAGATCAACCTTGAACGAATATACTACTTCGTCAAGTGAAAAATTATAGAATCTTACACAAAAAAAATTCTTAGAGATCATCACGTGTCTGGACTCATCTCCATAAATAATTTTTCAGGTAGCTATTAACCGTATATACTAGGGTCAAACACTAAAGGTACAGATAGCAATGGTTAGACAGTTAAAGCATCATGAACAGAAGCTCTTAAAGAAGGTGGATTTCCTTGACTGGAAACAGGATCAAGGCCATAGGGATACACAGGTCATGAGAACATACCATATTCAAAATAGAGAAGACTATCATAAATATAACAAGATTTGTGGTGAAATCCGGAAATTAGCACATAAGTTATCATTGTTACAACCCACAGATCCATACAGAATAAAGCACGAGCAATTGCTATTGGAAAAATTGTATGCCATGGGTGTGCTTGCCACCAAATCTAAGATATCTGACTTAGAAAACAAGGTGACAGTGAGTGCGTTTTGTCGTAGAAGAATACCGGTGGTTATGTGTCGTCTCAAGATGGCAGAAACAGTCAGTGATGCAGTTACATTTGTCGAGCAGGGCCACGTAAGGGTGGGACCTAATGTAATTACGGATCCAGCGTACCTTGTGACCAGAAACTTGGAAGATTACTTGACCTGGGTCGATTCGTCAAAGATTAAAAGAAACGTTCTTAAGTACAAGAATAAGATCGATGATTATGATTTGGCTTGAATACGGTATTTAGCATATAGCACTTTTGAAAGTGGCATTGTATATTAGTCTAATAAAAGCAAAATGAGAAAAAACTATGTAATTATATTTTTCACGCTATATGGCATAACTCAAGACGTGATTGGACGTTAAAGAAATGAACATGAGTATTATGGACTGCTAGAGGTAGCGATGCTAATAAAGAATAATTAAAAATTAGTATTCATCATTCTTCTAACTGCACTCTTTCTATTGCCAGGAATTAATTCACTTTCAGAGTTGTTAATCCCATTATTAGCATTTAAGAATTGCTGGTTTTGAATAGATCCATTAGTTAATGAAGTAGCGTGTGAGCCTGATGGCAATGAGCCTGCAGGTCTGAATTTTCTTTGTTTAGTGATTTCAGTAACTGGATTTAACATAACAACTGAAGATCTTGATAATTGCGTTGCAGATGGAACAGTATGTGCAGTAGCAAAGTTACTATTCATAGTAGACAAAGATTGTTGTGATTGACCAAATGATGATTGAGATTGCATAGAAGGTGATGCAATTGGTGATGTCCAAACCTGATCGTTTTCAATTGGAACAAATGGTTGTTTACCATTTTGCACTGCTTGGTTCTTGGTCCTTGGACGATAATCAGTATATGTTTGAATGGTAGATTTACGAATATCTGAAGGTGGAGGCAATTGTTGTAATGGAGGCAAGTCGCGTGGTGGTGGTTGATATTGCTGAGGTTGGGCTTGGTATATAATATTAGGGTTACTAACAAATTCTTGTTGATTATGATAGAATTGTTGTTCTTCACTTGAGAAAATTGGGGTTTCACTGTAAATTGAGGATGTGGTAGTCAATCTCTTATCGTAATTTGTATCCGTTTTCAAATCTTTGTTGATCCTTAAATAATCTATCTTGTGTGGTAAATCACCCAAAGGATAATCTGGGTCTGGTGTAAATTCATGAGTTCTAGCATCGCCAAATTTACTATTTTGAGATTTTTCACGATCAAAATAGACTTTATACACTGACTTCATCCTTCTCAACTCCTCTTCTTCTTCAGGCGATAAAAACTTCTCTTGATCATCAATTTCATTTTCATCGTCGCTATCGTTCTTCAATAAATTAAATGCAGATATTCTAGGCGACTTACTTCTCACTGGTGGACCTGATGGAATATCAAGGTTGCCGACAGTTGTAGCTGTTGTATTTGCACTGTTTCTTAATTCATCGAGTTCAGGACTAGTGGTTTCTTGGGAAACGTCTGTATCTACGTTATTTCTTTCATTATCATTTATAGACAATTCTTTGGCATTATCTTCGAATGGGGATTGTACTGCTTCCCTGGAAATCACTTCTTCTACACCGTTGGGTTCACCATCGCTAACAATATCAATTTCCTCGTTGGTTTCATCATGGTCATCTTCAACTGTAGTACCATCAACTGTCTCATCAACCGTAGCATCCACAGTATCGTCCCTATTGTCAATATCTCTATCAAGGGATGAGACAGATGCATCAGATTTGGCGGTATATACATCAGCTTCCTCGCTTGTAGAATCAAAAGATTGTCCTGTATTTGTAGGAATAAATTTAGAATGATTTTGGGGATTTATAGGTTCATTTAATGCCAATTCAGATTCATTTTCATAATTAACAGCGAACTTTTCCCCACCTGTACCACTCACAACTGAACTTTCAGAGTTGCTTGCAGATTCTAAGTCTGAAGTATTATCCTCGATTGTATCATCATGAGCATCTTGGAATTCTGCCGTTGATTCATTAGGAATATTGGTATATTCGTTGCTCGTAGGCTTACCCATAGATCTAAGAGGACTTCTGTCACGCTGGTTAGACACTTCAGGTTTTAATTTGGATTTTTGAGGCGAAATAGAATGCTCACCTCCAAGCGATCCATTAACATTGCTAAAACTGGAATTTCTCGTCCTGTTTATGTACGTGGATGCTCTTGGAGTATGGCCGTATGGCTGGTGTTCTCCTAATTGTTTAGCATACTCATTTAAAGACACTTTTGACCCAGTTTGATGTTGATAAGGCAAGACAAAATTATCCAAATATGGATCGGCTTGAACAGTCTGCGTCAACGAAGTTGTAGACTCCTTGGCCATGTGGTTCTGACCAGGATATCTGACAGAGTTCCTGTTGTGAAATGGATCTTCCATATATTGCTTTTGATTAGGGAAGTCTGGCAACACTGTGGCTTCTCCCGTTTCATCAAAATCTGGATCGTGTTCCATAGACTCCTTCTTACCCTTACGGTAATTTCTGAGAAGAAAAAACGACAAAACGCAAAGAATAACGAACACGGGTATACCGATCGCAAGCCCAATTGTCAAACTATCATCATTCACTGGTTTTTGACAAGATCCCAGAGAATCATTTTCACAATCGTCGTCATCTTTAGACGATCTCCTATTAAGCTTCGAGTCAAGCATCAAAATTGATCCCAACACTGAGTTAACTACACTCATCATAAACTTTCTCAATTCCGTTTAATTTCCTCTGGTATTATGTATGTCACTAATTTTCTTTTAGTAACACCTTCTAGTTGACGTTTTGAATATTTAAGCGAATGTGAGGTTGATATGGTTCCGATTCTTGTTGATCACTGAAAATATCAAACAATATCTCTATAAGTTAAAGAAAGTAGTTAGAAAGTCTGTTAATTTCGTATAAGTGTGTATTGAATAGGAATCAATCAATGAATATCAAAGGAATCTACAAAAACTTCGATAAAATTTGTTAATAAACATGGATCAGACAGAGAATAATCTGAGCGAATCAAATTTTTTTTTGAGATCTTTCGCGTTCATATCGACCGCGTTTATTTTTAAAATAGATTTAACTAGTAATGGCATGTCCCTTCAAGAGTGATTGACATATAGGAAGAAATAATGACTTGATTACTAAGTAGTTTGAGTTTTGTATTCTTATACATTCTGGTATTTCTTATTTAAGCTTAAACTTACTGAATTACGATAGGGTTTATAATTAACTTATTAAATTTATTCTATTAATGTTCACCATATGTAAAAATATATGTGTATGTATATAATAGGGAATGTTCTAAAATATCCCCAAAGTTGATGCAATCACCAGTTTTGGACTTGTTCAAATAATTCAACGCGCTTGGTGGTGCTAAGATTGTCAGCTACCGACTTTCTAATGTCATCACACATGGAACCATGGGCACAGGTAACAAAAGCAATAGAACCATTGGCTTCATTGATTTCTTCTTGAATTAAATCGTTAATTGGAGGTCTGCCTTCTCTGAATTGGACGAAAGATAACTTTGCCTTCAAGTCTTGGACGTGGTCGCTGGAGACTTCGTCGCTGGAGTTGTTTTCGTCTTTTTCATCCTTTTCATCGACAGAGTTCGATTCGCTCGAATCACTTGCTTGGCCGATTGGTTGTGCCAATCCAGCAGCAGACTGTGTGACGTAGATGACTGGTTCCACAATTGTGCCTTCAAACTTTAATAATTCTTCATAAAACCAGTCGATAGATTTGTAATGACGAATAACCCAGTAGAATCTGACTCTTTGTCTGTCAACTTGTCTTCTGGCCAAGTCCATAGCTTCGTAGTACATACCAGGAATACCATTAGCACTAACAAGGAATGCAGTAGTGTCGTACTTGTCGATAGGAATTCTTTGACCGTAAGGACCTTCGACTAACACTTTCATGTGTGCCTTATGGTCCGGTTGTTTGGCTAAGTATTGGTACAACCCATGAGTGACACCACCTTTAACTTTTAAATAAAAGGTGATGGTGTTTTCTTCGATGGCTGAATCGACAATAGTGAAAGGGTGTGATTGCCAGAAACAGGTTGGTCTCAAAAAATGAATAAATGCATGACAACCTGGGAATGGTTTCCAGTAAGCAGGTCTAGGAACAGTAACTTTAAGAGTTTCATTGGCCTTCAATTCAACATTAGCACGTTGGACACCAAATGCAGCAAGACGTCCAATCCTAATAACCCTGTCAAATACCCATACGGCTACAGCTGCGTAAAAGAATTGTTGATAGCCCTCTTCTTCTACGTGTCTCCAGCCACCGATAATAAAGAGAGTAGCTAAGATAATATGAGCAAACACAAAAAGTTCATAGTTCTTCTTTCTGAAAACTAACAAAGAATGAAAACACATAATACTTGCTGCAACAAGAGCAACATATCCCCATCTCACATATTCTTGAGCATTACGAGTTTCGTATTTGCCAGGAGCGATACCCTTAGCATTGTAAGTCATACCAACAGCATGAATCATAACTAAAAGAAATTCGACACGGGAAACCCATCTATGGATTGCAATAAATCTTGAGTATGACCATCCTGAAATCCATTGCATAAAATTATTTCTACCGGCAAATAAAATTAAAGTAGGGATCAAAAATAATGACATAATACCTGTTCTGTCAGCAATTTTACGTCCAATTTCAGCTGATTCAGAAGTAGGCCAGTACAAGTTTGGAGAATCATGATTGTATAAGCATACATTGAAAGCAAGAGCCAAGATATACCAAACAAAAATCAAAATTGATTCTAATCTTGTTGGAACGACCCATTGAAAGATTCTCAAGAACGACATATGCTCAGCATGAACTTTTCTTCCTAATGCAGGCAACGATATGTACTTCCTGTAAGTATTAGTGAACGATCCTTTCAAGCCTTTAACAAAGCCTGGGAAAAGGAAGTGGACATAGTTGCAAATACCTGCAATAAACATAACAACAAACCAATATGCTATTAAAGCAACACCAAACCAAGTAGCTAAAGTGTAGTTATAGAAACGACCAACACCAGAACGATATCCAGCATCAATCTTCGATTGCGAAAGTAACACAGGTTTGTAGTATAACTCTGTCAAGTTGAAGTTAGGATCTGCAGTAACATTAGTTAAATGTTTGGTTGCATTGGAATAAGCCAGCTCAAATTCTTTCTCTGTCAATCCATATGGCTCACAAGACTTGATGAAAGCCTCAACACTTCCTTTATGAGCGACTTGTTTTAAGCAGTGAGCCATAGTACCTAATGCCTGTTGGTTATCAACATTACAGAATCCAACAAGATCAGTTTCCTCGAAAAGTAATGCTGCCTTTTCAATTACTGATTCACAGACTAAAACAGCGATATCTGATTTGCGATAAATAAGCTCACCTTCGCTAGCTAATGCGCCTGCAAAGAAACAAGCACCAGCTAATAATGATCTAATAGATACCATTAAATTTTATTGTTCAGACCTTAACGAATCAAATATAATAGACTTAAGAAGGAAATTATCCCATATTTAAATACCATTTATTGTATCCAATGTAATTCGTGCCTTAACTTATGTAATGAGACTAATTCATGTTTACGTGCTTGCTACTGGTTAATAAAGTCCAAAAATTGCTAAAATCGACATATACTCAACCAACTATGCATAAATTTCCGTGCTTTGCAGAACTATTTTTGTCCACAAATGAAATGGCATAATCAGATAACTGTAGTTCATGTATGAATCGACCAATGTAGTGATCAAAAAAATTTTCTCCCGAATTATAGACAGTATCTGCATATGTCATCAGAAATTTTTTGAGGATTTTATCTTTCCAATCAGTATACCCATCACTATGTGGTGTAGCACTACTACTGATAACGATAAATTGAGAGTATTTCTACTGTGGAGATAGTCTTTGTTGAATCTAGCAAATCGGAGCCAAGATAATTAGATTGCTTTGTTCCATCATTTTGGTACTCGATTATAATAACAACATTTCAACGGCCTGGCTTAGAAAATTATGTAATATCAATTGGAGGTTTTTTTTCCGTCAAAATCTGATAAAACAATAAAAAAAAAGGATGCATGGTATCTGTATCTACCCCTTCAGGTAAAGCTGACAGCCAATAAAATGCGAAATTCAAGTCACAGAGTCACAAACAATAGACGTCTGCATTACGTACTCGCATACTTATTATCAGATAAATCAATATTGGCCACCATTTGTTCTAGTTCTTGTTGTTCTTCATTCAAGATTGCGTCTAGTTCGGTTTCGTACATATGTCTTGGCAAGCTCTCATTTATGTACGACTCTAATTCATTCTCCTGGTTAATCAATTCATCGATGTCTAGAACATCGTATAGCTCGTTTGCCTCTCTTTCTAATTCCAACTTATAATCTTCATAGGCTTGTCTATCGACCATTTTTTCACGATTTATGCCTAATTTATCTTGTCTGTGTCTATCTCTAATTTCTCGTAGCCTGTCATGCTTATTTCTCTTATTTATGATGGATGTTCTGCCCTGTTGGTTTTGATGGTGATATTGACTACTTCTGCGGTGTTCGTGATCCAGGACATTTCTGATGGGTGATGACAACGGATAATGTATCCGGTTTGCACGATCTTGTTGATGTTGGTGTAGGTCTTCAAGTATATCCATATCGTAGCTCGCGGACGCATCTGATGGTTTTATTGGCGAACTGAATGGCTTTTTCGAAGACATTGGTTGATATTGTGAAGTGCCCCGATTATTCGGTGAAGAATCCATCTATACTGCTACCGTATTCGAAAGTATATTCTTCAATGACTTCTACTAACTTGAATATGTCAGTATGTACATCATCTTACGGTAACCATTGCTACGCGTATAAAAAATTGGTAGTGCAATGCAAATTATTTGATGATTTATTATACTATTAAACAACTACTTCTATTATCATGCTGTATAATCCGATAGACTCAAGTGACGAGTCATCTTTTGACGAAGAGGATGAAGTTTTCATGAAAGAAACTTCAGATACAGTAGCATCCGTGGTTCCTGAAATATTTCCCTCTTCTATTTCAATTGTGGCCGAAAAGCATTGTCAATTGCATTATGCACCGATTCATAGGTTGCCTAAAGATATCTTGGTTAAATGTTTACTGTTGGTAGAATCTAACTTGAAAGCATTCTATATAAAGCATCAAGGATTGAGATGGAAATTGAATAAACTCAAAGAAATGCAAGAAACTGGATTGATCTATGTTTGGTACACTGATTCGAATGGCAAGTTGATTGGGTTCATTTCATTCATGTTATCGTATAATGATCAATACAAAGTACTTTATCTATACGAAATACATGTGGCCGCAGAGTACCAATCGAAGAAAATTGGGTCTCAATTGATAGATAACTTACATGAATTGTCTCATCATTTGAAGGTCATTGCATCAAAAAAGCATGAATACCGACATTTTGTTAATAGTGGTACTAGCTTAACTGTTTTCAGTGACAACAAAGCCTTGCAGTGGTATTACAAACTAGGGTACGAGCTAACTATGGACTCTCCAAGAGATAAAGTTTTGAGAAATAAGGTTGTTAGGCCTGAATATTATTTACTTATTCGCTTCAATGATAGCCTTCCCAAAAAACATACTTAATACAAGTATACATTTAAATGAATAACGATGTTGATGTAACTAATTTTTGTGTAGAAATACTATTTACTTTTGATCTAACAAGTTCACATAACCACGACGAGGACCCTTCTTTGTCTTACGTCCTGAAGTTGGCCCACCACCGAGCGATAAAAGATCATCCAATCCAGCATTGGCTAAACTTGGACCAGCAGGTGGAGGCGGACCTGATGGTGATGGTCTTGATGGTGATGGTCCTGTAAGGGGTGCACCATTCAGAGAATTGGAGGGTTGTGGACTTGTATCTTGCTTGCTTGGACCAATTGGGGTATTTGAACTGGACGGTTTGCCTAAACTGCTACTCGAACCTTCAACCGGTTTCTTCTTAGCAGCTGGTGGTGGCGGCGGGGCAGACGACTTCAATTGTTCTTCAAGTGGAATGCTTTTATCAATCCACCTTTTCAACTTTTCATCATAAACAAATTTATTCTTTTCCCCTAATTTAGCCCTAATAGGCTTTGGCTTATCATCATTTCTCCTTCCCAGGAAAGGCCACCATCTCTGATTGCTTTGAGCAGCAGCGGCATCTAGCCTTTGTCTATTTCTATCTGCTTCAACTTTTGCCTGGCGTTCTTGTTCTTCCCTCTTTCTCTTTTCTTTCTTCGCCGACTCATCGTCAGAATCTTCTTCTTCTTCATCAACTACAGGTATATAGTCTTTGACAGTATCATCTTCTACCTCGTATTGCTGATATAATGCAGATTGTTGGGACTGAGATAGTCTAGAAGAAAATAATCCACCAGGCCCACCAATAACAGAGTTAGCTCTTGTTGTCAAATCTGGTGATCCAGGAATCGGGAAATCTCCAAAGCTGCTATCCACTCCAAAACCGGAACTTCGTCTAACTTTATCTTCGTTATCTTGATAAGGATGGAACATTGATTCTTTTTCGTTTGTCCTGAAAGAATTATTTAAATTAGTTGAAAAAGGAGCTCTCGCATTAGGAGTATGAAGGCTGCTGGTCTCGAAATCATGATCGTTTATACCTTCACTATCAAAACTTTCATCCACATTAACATTTCTGTTCTGAGATGATGGACCAACCTTTGGTATTCCTGGCTGGGTGGATATAGTACCTTTGACCTCTTTAGTTTCGGCTACCTCTTCGCTTGAAGTCTCTCTTGCATCATTCTCATTCTGCAAGCTTTTGCTTTCATCAACCTCGGACTTTTCAGGGATTTTGTGTCCCCCTAAGTTGAAAATATCATTATAGGAAATGTCCGAGGGTGTGTCAACTAACAGGCTACTGCCTTCTTTTTTTGAAACATATTTATTACTCGATTGTGGCCCATACTTATTGTTACCACCATTTCTGGAAGCAACAGCACCTGGCGCATATGGATTGGCTCTGGATCTGGTCTTTTTTGTAGCAATACTAGATGATTTTGGTACAGAATGGCCCTTTGGTGGAAGAGGCGCCTGTGGCAATGTAGAACTCGTCAGTTCCTTGACAGTATATTGGTCTTCATCCACCGCTTGAGGTGGAACTAATGAATTAGAACTATCTCTAAGTTCCGAAGATTTTTCTGATTCTCTCAATTCAGTAATAGTTTCAGGTACATATTCAGCATCTTTTTTTAAACCCAGGTGTACATCTGTAAAAGCTGCATTGTCATTCGCTTCCTTTGTCATCGACTTAAATTCAGTCGGGTAATCTAAGCTTATATCACTTTGAAGCGATGATGTATGTTTATGCCCTGAAATTGAATTACCATTAACATGATTTTCAGAAAAGGAATTTGAAATAGAAGGTCTCTTGGCGGGAGCTGGAGGATTCATATTTGCGCCCGATATGCCCATGTGTAAAGACTGGTGCGATGCTATGGACAGACTTGAGAATTGTGCTGATGAATTCATATAAGGAAAGCTAGCATTATTATTAGAGTAAACTTTCTGAGGGTTAGGTGAATATTTCGACGGAACCTTGACATTTTCATTCTGACCTTGATTAACTGGTAAATATTGAGATGACGGATTATTAGGAACTACTCTTGATTGCTGTAAAGATTCGTACACAGGGTTGGCAACCTGCTGTTGAGACGAAAACAGTTGATCATTGCGAGTAACGACAGGTTTCGATGTTATCTGAGAGGAAGATGGAGCATACTTTTGTATCGAACTCGTACTATTATTTGAATAAAGTGATGGTGGAGGTCTGCTATAAGACAAACCATTCAGCTTTAATATAGAATTCTCA
Source organism: Debaryomyces fabryi (assembly GCF_001447935.2). Taxonomy (NCBI): domain Eukaryota; kingdom Fungi; phylum Ascomycota; class Pichiomycetes; order Serinales; family Debaryomycetaceae; genus Debaryomyces; species Debaryomyces fabryi. Next base: position 13,405 of record NW_015385621.1, read on the forward strand.
GACGAAGTTCCTGGAGTGGAATTGGTGGCCATCAAAGTATCTCTTATGTGATCAGGGCGGCCTTGAGGCAGAGTCTGTGGATAGTTATTATTCATAGATGTGATGTCTAGCGATGATGGCGCCCTAGAAACTGATGGACTAAACTTGCTGAAAACACCATTTTCGCCAGACTTAGCCTTAGATTCATCACCTCCAATAAATTTATCAAGCTGGTCCCACATTTTATCAAGATTCAACTTTTTACTACCAAACCAACCCAGATCAGTTGAGCTAGACTGGGAGATTCTCATCAATAAGTTTTGAAATTCTTGAAATGCAACTGGATTAAAAAATGATGATCTTCCAGTAGCCTTGATAATATTACTTATTGCATCACAGTACTTTTGAGACTCTGTAAATAATCCATAATCAGCCAATACCTGTGCATGCTTCAATTTAAGAGGAAGCAAGTGAGGAAACCCGGTTGGAGGAATATTGGATGCGCATAATTGGATTGTATACTCATAAATTTCTGAATAAGCAAATGAATGGCTTCCAAATCCAATAACTGAGAATAATATGCCATTGGCCTGTGAGGGAACATTAGATAAAGGAAGTCCAGCTAAAATAAGACAAATTTGGCTGGGGATTATTTGTCCTGATAACGTTAAAAGCTTACTAAATTCACATAAAAATTCATGTCCCTGTTGGGGTTTGTTAATTACAACCAACGAAACAAGGTCTCTCCAATGATGTATAAACCATTCTCCTTCAGTTTGAACATTAGCAATATCATCAATTGCACCCTTGGAATTCCCAGCAAATAATTTTAACATAACTGGCATCAAATGATGAACCTTACTTTGAGATTTCTGGTATGGGAATGTGGATCTTGCATAATCTGAGGCAATTTTTCCGAACTTTTCGGGACCATCAAAATTAGCTATCATTAAGGCAAGAGCCCAATCTCCTTTTGATAAACAAAATTCCAATGCTTTCTCTGTATTACCTATTTGTAATAAACTCCAAATAATATTAATGCCTGCATTGTCTAATCTATATGCATTGGCTATAGCAGACATTGAATTTATATCCATATGAGTATTATCATTAGTATAATCTACGCTTGGATTAAGAACCGCACAAGCTGCCTTTGAAAAATCATCAGATTTGCAATCACCATTAAACCTTACTAGCGCTAACAAAATTTGAGAAAGGAGTAATTCATCTAGCTTCTCCCCTGTATTATCCTGAGCCAAAAATTCATTATATGATTCTAACCATTTTTCCACGTCCTTCTTCTTGGTTTTCACTTTGCTAAATGGACCTGGAAAGGATGATAGATAATGGCTATCTTTTAAAACTTCCTTTATATCAGTAACATTAATGGATTCTGATGCACGGTTATATGTATTCGTGACTGCCGATGGTGTCATATAAGCTACATTCTTAGAACTGCTCCAATTAAATATTGGAAACTGACGTTGAAGTAAAGCATTAGGGTTTTCTACCTTAGGAGCAATTTGCTCTTTATGGTAAAAATTTGACTTAACATTCGAAACTCCACGTCTTCTTCCATGGATATTGTTGTTCACCGCAGCTGGTTGAGCAGTGGGACTAGCCATACTTGGCATCATAATACCTTGTGGTATACCTTGCTGTGTGTTAGGGATAATAGATGCAGGTGCATAAGGATTGACCTCTTTATTCTTAGCTCCTATTAAAGAACTCGCTCGTGACAGTGTCCTCTTATGGCTACTTGGAGCGTAAGGTCCAGCGTTCGGGACATAAGGGCTTGTAGCACTTTGAGAGCCTTGGGCTTTAGGTATTGCCGTATTAATTGGGTTTGGTGAAGGGTTTGAAGTTTTACGTTGTGGAGCGTACGAATTTGCATTCAGGCCCAAGCTTTGGTTTTGTATGTTAGGGAAAGGCTGCGGTTGAGTCTGAGGTAACATATGATTATTATTATTATTATTATTATTACCTGCAAACTGCGATGTTGGAGGTGGTGCAACCATGCCAGTAGCCACTTGTGAGCCCACTCTACTACTTGCCATTGGGGGAGGTGGTTGCGGTGCATAATTCATTGGAGGTGATTTAACAGCATTCATGGCTGGTTTAGCATATGGATTCACTACAGGTTTTTGTAATTGCGGTTGAGCAGTGTTGACTGTAGGGGAAATGCTTTGACTCATTTGAGCTTTAGGTAAGGCGGCTCTTGCTGGTTTAACTGGTTGTTTCAGAATTGGCATTGGTAAATCCTCGAAAAAAGATTTCTTCTGCGAACCATGAACTGATTCGACAGGTTGAGGAACTGTAGTTTGTGTATCATTTGGCCTTGGTACGCCAACAGCATTTGTCGACGAGTGTAGTTTAAGGGGCATATTAGCAGCTGGTGGAGAGTTATTGCTTGAAGGACTTGGTGCATACTTGTTTGTAGATCTTGCAGCTGGCTTAAATTTGTGAGCTATCAAACTATCTGGAAAATCATAAGCATCATTCTTTTTCTTGTTCATTGTCAGCCCTATATGCTTCTCCTGTGGAGTATTACTGATGGACGAAGGGTGTGTTGTTGAAGGTAAATATGTTTGCTTATTTGACTTTGTTTGTACATCAGAATTTTGGTCAGTGTTTTCATCTTCCAAAAACTCATCATCTAGAAGGTCGTCGTCCAATTCCAAGAAATCGAGAGATTTATTTAAAGATTCAAATTTCTCATTGTCCTTAACTTCAGCTGTATCGTTCTTTGGTGGGAATTCGAATGGGCTACTTTTGTTGTCGGATGCTACCTCTTGGAGAAAATCGTGATCGTCATCTTGAAAAAGTTCGTCTAAGTGATCTTTTGCTTGTGGCTTATTTGTATCCACTATTTCCTTTGTGGCATTCTCAGATTGCGATGCAAGCTTGTTTGGCTCTTCTGGAAGAGACGCATCAGCCTGAGAAGTATTTTGATTTTGAAACGTATGTTGCGCTGATTGAATATTCTCTGATGAACCTAAGAGAACCTCATCTTTGTCCGTTGCTTCTTCCTGTTTCTGTATCTCGTTTAGGAATTCATTTTCGTGACTTCCGCCAAATAAATCATCTACATTGGTAGATTCATTCGAATGCTTATTTC
>NW_015385622.1:0-16245 GCF_001447935.2 Debaryomyces fabryi
GAGTTCATTAAAAGTCTGATAAATATATACCCGTATGTACTCTTAAGTTGTTGCAAAATACTGAATGTGATATGTTTCAGTGAAATTGAATATCAAAAGAATTCAATGCTCAACGAACATAGTACCAATATTCAATATATGGCGCAAACCATTATGAGCATTACTCATGGATATCCACAGAGACATTGAGAGTGTGGCCGCAGACCACTCTCTAGTGTGTTATTATACTATATTCTTCTGCTTGATACGGCTTCAAACATGATAAGCCCAGCATATGTAAATAATTATCTTTATCAGACTTTGGAGAAGATTAAAGTCTTCTGCTTCTGAGAATCATTTATCGTTAGTTATCAACCGTGGTCCAACTTTGGGCACAATTATCATATGTGATTATTCCGGCACACAGCCAAACGAGTAAGTTCTCCCCCGCAGGCTACTTAAATATATTTAGCTGATATGCGCTTTGAATAATTCATTAGGAGAATTAATTCAAACATAAAACGATAAAATGGCCTCATTAGATAAATCATTCGTAGAAAATAGTGCATGGAAAGCTGATCTTTTCAAAGGAAAAGTGATATTCGTAACTGGAGGGGCTGGAACAATTTGTCGTGTTCAAACCGAAGCCATGGTCTTGTTAGGTGCTAATGCTGCTATTATAGGTAGAAACCCAGAGAAAACAACAAAGGCAGCTAAAGAGATTGAGCAATTGAGACCGGGGGCAAAGGTTTTAGGTGTCGGAAATGTTGATGTTAGAGATATCAACAGTATCGTCGGCGCAGTTGAGAAGACAGTCAATGAATTGGGTAGAATTGATTTTGTCATTGCCGGAGCTGCTGGTAATTTTATTGCCGATTTCAATCATTTGTCATCTAATGCGTTTAAGTCTGTTATATCTATTGATTTGTTAGGATCTTTTAATACTGTCAAAGCTTGTTTTGATCAATTGAGAAAAAACAAAGGGTCCATTATATTCGTCAGTGCCACATTACATTACTATGGTGTTCCTTTCCAATCACATGTCGGAGCAGCTAAGGCAGGTGTTGATGCGTTATCCAACGCATTGGCTGTGGAACTAGGCCCAATTGGTATTCGCTCTAATTGTATTGCCCCAGGTCTCATTGATGGCACCGAGGGCTTCGCTAGATTAGCTCCTCCAGGTGGTCCTCCTTTGGAAAAGAAGGTTCCTTTACAAAGATTAGGTACTGCTAGAGACATTGCTGAGTCCACCGTATATTTATTCTCCCCTGCTGCAAGTTACGTAACAGGAACGATTCAGGTTGTAGATGGTGCTGCATGGCATATTGGTCTGTACATGGGTGATTTATACCCAAGTGTTGTCAAGCAACAAAACAGCGATCCAAACTCAAAGTTATGAAGTTTTATCCCGTTTCCTTTATATATACATATATATAGTATCTATCTAGCGTTGGCTATAATAGAATATTTTATGACGTAAAAATTGATGCAGCACACGCACGCGAGTGAACTATTTCATTAAAACGGTGTTCTGTTATTATCTGTATATTTTATACACCCTATAGAAGAAGAATTGAATAATGTTCCCAGGATCAGGAAGAAAAACATATAATCAACAGGCTCCATCACAGGGACCTCCACCAAATGGATATCAATATGGTGCACCACCACCAGGGCCACCACCTAATGGATACCAATATGGTCCACCACCGGGAGCACCTCAAGGATATGCACCACAAGGACAGTATCCACCACAAAGATATGCACCACAAGGCCAATATCCACCGCAAGGATATCAACAACAAGGGTATCCACAACAACAACAACAAGGGTATCCACAACAACAACAACAAGGTTATCCACAACAACAAGGGTATTCACAACAGCAACAGCAAGGTTACCCAGCGCAGCACTTTGGTCAGGGTAGAGGCAATCCAAATCCGACTGGACCACCGCCATCAGCACCTCAAAATTTCGGCCAAAATACTGGTATGACTTTCCAGTACTCGAACTGTAACGGTAAAAAGAAGGCATTATTAGTTGGTATTAATTATACTGGCAGTAAGAACCAGTTGCGTGGGTGCATCAATGATGTCAAAAATATGAGTAATTTCTTGAACCAACACTTCGGATATTCATACGATGACATGGTTATTTTGACAGACGACCAAAACCAAAGAGCTCGTATTCCTACCAAAGAAAACATTATTAGAGCTATGCAATGGTTAGTTAAAGATGCCAGACCTAATGATTCGTTAGTTTTCCATTACTCGGGCCACGGTGGGGTTACTAAAGATTTAGACGGGGATGAAGAAAGTGGTCTTGATGATGTTATTTATCCTCTTGATTTTGAAGTCAATGGACACATCGTTGATGATATTATGCATGAAATCATGGTGAGACCGTTACCACAAGGATGTAGATTAACTGCTTTGTATGATTCGTGCCACTCAGGGACTGCGTTAGATCTTCCTTATGTCTATTCTACAAAGGGGGTTGTCAAGGAACCAAATTTATTGAAAGATGCTGGTACTGGTGCATTTAATGCATTCCTTTCTTACGAAAGTGGTAACATTGGCGGTGCTATTTCGTCGCTTTCTGGGATTGTCAAGAAAATATCAAATCTGGCAAGTACTAATAAAGACCAAGTTATTAGAATGAAAGCTTCGCCAGCCGATGTTATTTCTATTTCTGGTTGTAAGGATGATCAAACAAGTGCAGATGCCAATGAAGCGGGTCAAAGTACGGGGGCAATGAGTTGGTCTTTCATTAAGACTATGAATGAGATGCCAAACCAATCTTACTTGTCATTGTTGAATAACATGAGAACCTTATTGAAAAGCAAGTACTCACAGAAGCCTCAATTGAGTTGTTCACATCCACAGGATATGAATTTACAGTTCATAATGTAGAGTTTGTTTTATAGTAAAATTTAAATATACAGTTGGGATTTTTATAAAGATAAGTAGAGTCGTGTCTAATGACAGAATGAAAATAAAACACGCATAAAAATGAATACGCCTATTAATAGTGATGGAGTCCATATTTTAGATACCTTTAAGACGTAAGTTTAGGATGTCTGATAAATTTGGAAGAAATCAATCCACGAGATGGGTTAAAGCATCTATTCCTACTTATGGTGATGAGTGGGGTGATGATTATGATTATGACTATGAGTCAGGTAATGAATCAGAACTTGGACATTCCGAATCTCAAACTAGAACAGGGGATGAACAAAGCGCCAGCATCAAAGAAGAGAAAGAGCAGCATAAGCATACAGATGTTTGTCAATTGGACCAATTTGATACCCCTGAAGGAGACAGGGATATTCAAAATCCGAACTTAGTATTGTCTATCGATAAACTAAGAACGCGGCGGTATACTTCAGAGGATTCTTCCAGTGAAGATGAAGAAGGTCCAGAGATTATGGATGAAATAAATGAGCCATATGAGAAGAATGCTAGCGAGGATTTTGTTTTTGACAATAATGAAACAAATTTACAATCTAAACAACCATCGAGTAAAAATGATGATAAAACAAGCGAGTTGTCAGGAATGCCTGTAAATCAGACTGTAACCACACACAATAGGCATTATGAGCAGTCAGATTTGCTTCCACCAACACCTACTTTCAATACGACGGATAGAACAAGTAACTTCGTAGGCGAGACTCCAAAGTCCGATCGAAGTTATCTTTCTGACGCAGATTCTATCCAGAATGAGCCATCAGACTTGAATGTAAGAGATATTGGAAAATTTGGTACATATGCAGATGAAAGTGGATACTCTGATAATATGCCTGTTGATACAAACCATAAAACTCAACAAGATCAGTCGGAGAAGTATTTGGATCCAAATAATGAACAGTTGGACACACAATCAGATAATGAAGTCACGAACTCGAATGAAAACAAATCAACGGAGACTCCCGCCCCTTTAGTTTTATCCATTGATAAGAAAACATATGATGACGATGACAATAGCAGTGATGATGATTGGGGCTATAATAGTCAAAAAGACAGCGACAAGACAGAGAGTGAAGATGAAAAACCTCCAATTGAAGATGAAAAAGTTAATTCCGATGATTTGAACGAAGAAACGGATTCTAGTCGTAAGAATAAGACTGATGCTTTAGATAACTTAATAAAAGATTTACAAAATGCTTCGATTGTCGGGCATAAAGAAGATCGAGCAGATATTTCAACTCGAAATGAATCATCTGCACAGGATGAATTATTTCTCAATATGGATTCGTTACAGAACATTTCGTTACCAGACTTTGAAAATAACTCATTTAGCCATTATGATGGAGAAAACCACAAGGGCTTAAATATTCAAAATGTCTTACAGGATGAACCAGAAGAAGATTCACAACCGCCAACGCCTATCGCCCCATTATCATTTGGGGATGAGATAAAAGGACACGAAGATTTTGTTTCAGGGTTAACGGGTCATAGGCGGTCAATAAGAAAACCACCACCCGGTTCAACTACCACAAGCACAAATAGAAATGGATTGGTTTCAGTTGATTACACGAATATTGCGGATGCTGTGAGTGGATACATGAATGATGATGGAAGTAATAAGAATTTGGACTTAAATCTGGTAGATTCAGGAGCTGCCAGATTATCAAATGTCCCTGAAGGTGATGATAATGAAAATCATGACTTAGAAACTAACTTGAATCCAGTTGTTTCCGCTGCATCCTCAGGGTCTTTATCTACTGGAAGCTTTTCTTTTGACGCTGCCCAATCTGCTGGCCAAAAGGAAGAAGCTCCAAAACAAGCGGACTCTAACAAGGAAGAAGAAGATATTTCGAGGAGAATTTCTACGATGAGCGCTAACACTATAAGTATGGGAAATTGGAAACCAAATACCAATAACTATCGTGATCAATTTATTAATGACAATGATAACGAATCACACATAAATTTCAACCCTTATGCAGATTCTAATAGTAGTTACAACAAGTTCACGAAGATGAGAACGGTCTCAGGAGCTTCATTTGATTCTGTATCCAACTCAAGTTCCGTTTCAGTACCTGAGACTATTGATGCGGCATTACCAAGTATTGATGAAGATCCCGACAACCATGATTCTACGATGAATGATAGTGATAACAGTCTTGATTTAACTAAAACCATCAACACAACAGACTCTGTCTTGAAAGAGCATCATTACCACCCGCAGGTATTTAAAGAAGAGAAGGTTACGCCAATTAGTTCGAAGGACGATTTGGGTAAAACTGCTCAAGAAACAACACAGAAATATGCTAGTCTCTTAGGGCCAAGTACGACAGATGCCGAAGAGAGTGAAATCACAAGTTCCAAATCAAAGTCATCGTTTGCCAACAGCGAAGAACCAATAGCAGACTTTAAGAAAAGTTTGGGTAGTACATCCTCGGAAGGCACAACAATTCAATCCACAAGTAGAAATTTTACTCCACAACCGTATAATCTTTACAATTGGAAGAGTATTATGGCAACATCTCAACCTATAGATCGAATTCGTTTGCTTAAGGATGCACTTCAAAAAGAAACTGATTATGAAACAGGCTTACTGAATTGGCTAAATGAATCTTTGAGACAATCCGAGGATGCTTCGAATATTCATATAGGTAAAATTGCTACTCAAGCGTACCAAAATGCTGCTCATAATGATATTAGAAGACACGCGTCGATTAGAAGTAAGGTTTCAATTGTTAGAGATAAAGTAGAAACTTCCGGATTGCAAGCTTCAAGTCTAGGTAAAAGGTTTTTCAACCGTGGTAAGAAGTTGATGAAATCATCGGGTAATGAGTAAATAATGTTAGCATAATCAATTATATTTTTTTTTGCCGCGATCACATGCTATAGATAAGAGAAACTACCTCATAACAATTTCACTTACTATTGCTGTAAAATTTAGTAGAGACATAATTACTTTTACCCTTCAACTCTTTTCAACAATAAAGAAATGCACAGATTACAACGATAATGTTTAGTAATTTATTTAGGTCAATTATTATTCCTATTATAGCGTTAGTAATTAACCACACCCCTTTATTTATATGGGTAATTATTGACTTCATAGTCGATATTTGTTTCTTTTGGGTAAAAAAGCTATATCAGTTTTATAACACTAAAGATCCCTTCAAAGAGTATTTAAAACAGTTGAAGAATGCTCTGAGTTACAATGAATGGAAAAAAATAGCTGCTGAGATTGATAAATTAACAAATATGGACTTGTGGAGACAGAATTTTATTTCCAAACATTATGATTATATTCTTATTGATGATAGGTTAAAGCTATTACGTGAGGCAAGATTGAATCAGGATTCACAGTTGATTATCTCTTTGTTTCGGTCTGGATTAATTAGAAATTTTGGTGGTTTATCTCAAAAGAGACTATATACAAAATCTTACTTAGGGACTAAATTCAAGATAGAGGAGTATATTACTGAGGTATTGAACTGCCTCAATTATTTAAACGAGTCCATAAATGCTCCATCTGAAAGAGACAATGATGAGTTTATTATGAATAGCAAACAGTTGAAGTTAGATTTTTTTCACGATGCAAGACAATCCTTCGGTTGTACTGCACTTTTATTACAAGGAGGTTCTTTGTTTGGTCTTTGCCATCTAGGTGTCGTCAAAGCGTTATACTTTAAAGGACTTTTACCTAGAATAATTGGAGGAAGTGCCATAGGTGCTGCGGTGGCATCATTAGTCTGTACTTTGACTGATCAAGAATTAATTCCCATATTAATTAACATCGCTGACGTGATTGCTGATATCGATAGATTGAATCACGATGTGGATGAAAGGTATGGTAATGTGATTGAAAATGTTGTTAAGAAAGGTTATTCACAAGATATATTGATATTCTTGAAGTTTGTTCGAGACACCATCGGAGACTTAACATTTGAAGAAGCGTATTTGAAGACTGAAAAGATTTTAAATATTGTTGTTCATCCAACCCACCAGTCTGTAACGTCGTTATTGAATTACATAACGGCTCCGAATGTAATAATCTGGACTGCTATTTACGCTTCTATTGGTACAGGTGTGCTTTCCGATAATGTCCAGCTCTATGTTAAGGATTTTAATAATCAAATTGTTCCTAAGGTTCCAGATTTCGATGTCGTATTTTTGAAACCACAAGATGTGAGCTACCTGCAACAGTATTTCCGGGCATCAAATAGAAAAAAGGATGATCATCCCAGTAACCAACCAAATTCTAATGATTCAGGAAGTAAAAATGGTTACAATGATAACACAAGTTATAATTACCACTTAAAGGAAAGTTCTCCTTATACCAGGTTGACAGAATTATTCAATGTAAACCATTTCATAATTAGCTTGGCCCGTCCATATCTAGCACCTTTAATAAGTAACGATTTGAAGCATTATCATAACTCCTATGGTAAAGTGCGTTACAATCGTGAAGGAAGTGAAAAGAGCATGAAATCTAAATTTAATAATCAAATAATTATTGATGAAAATAAGCCACCCGTGTTGGATAAGAACAAAACTTCTGTCAATGATATGGAAAAGTATGCTAAAGACACGAGTTATAATTTTATGAAATTAATAAAAAACCTATTGGGTATGGAAATTCAACATAGGTTAGAGGTAATGAATAAGCTAGGTCTTTTATCGGATCTAATCAAAAGATTTTGTATTGATGAGAAGCCATCGACCCCTCAATCATTGACTAACATTAGAGAAATTTCAATTGTTCCAGAATTAAGATATCTCGTTAAGGACTTTGGAAGAGTTTTCGATGTACATAAGACTATGGAGAATATTCCATACTGGATTTTAGTGGGCGAGAGGTCTGTCTGGCCATTATTTCCATTGTTATGGGCTAGATGCTCAATTGAATTTGCATTAGATGATTTATATAATATACACAGAAAGAAAGGATAATCTTAAAAACACTAGCGGAAAAATAATTTAATACTAGATTCTTTATTGACATAATAAATGTATTCTTTTTCGATAACTTCCACGCCTTCAATATTTTCGTAGGGAATTGCTCCTTTTGATATTGTTATACAACCCGTAATATCATTTGCTCTTCCAGTAGGTAATGGCTGTAAATTAAGATTCAATTGGGATCTATGGTAGAGCTTCAGTAAGAAATCTGAAATCTTAAACACCGAGTCTTGAGGTATACTTGCCGATAAATCAATCACCTGAGGGTAGTCTTGCGCTACTATCACAAATAGTTGACGACATAATTTATTTATTTTGAAGCATTGCTTCAAAAGCTCCTTACTTTCAATATTGGTAGCTGCTAATAAGATTTCTATTGATTCGATAAATATAACTTTATTAGTATTACCGCTGGCATTAATTTCATTGATGATATTTTCAAATAACTTGGATACTTCACCTGAAGCTTTGTTTGGGTTTTTAATCTTGTTTAAAAATAAATCACTAAAGCAGTCAATAAATTTGAAGTTCGATAATAATGATAGATCTAATCCATTTTTCTTACAATTTTTGATATAAAAGTCCTTTGGATGGGAAAATGAGATAAAATAAACTTCTGATCTATCAGGAATCTTTCTATTAAGATCGTTATTAACAAGACAAGCAGTTCCAATTAATGAATTTTCAAGTAGCGAATTAATTAACCATGTAGGAGAGGTACCTTGTACATGTGAAATTATCGAGCAGTGTGACGACGAGGACTTTAATATTCCATTTGAAATCAATGAATTGTCGTTAAAGAACACCAAATCCTGCTGCTGAGACGTTGCCATTATATTACTTGATTTGATAAATATACCCTATGATTTAAGAAAGGTCAAAATATCGATACTGAAATATTTTAGCCATCACATGACTTTATAAAGCAGAGCATCAAAAATTGTATTTGCAACTCTTTGATTAAAGATTAGAGGATTCTTTTGTATAAAACAATAAATATGTATATGTATGTGATTCTAATGTATTTACAGTGAATATCTAATTTACAAAGTCTAAATGGTCATGTGGGGGAGTCATCAATTTGTCAATCCTGACTCCAAATATTGGTCAAATTTTTTAAGTGCAACTTGATACAATAACAACATGATAGAACTTTGAATTCCTGTCCAAATAAACCTAGGTCCAACACCGGAGAATAATCCAAATACCCCTTCAATTTTATAGATCGATCTTAAAGCTTTTATTGTTGATGACTTATCTAATATTTTGAATATTGGATTTATGTTGGGGGGATTCTTTGTCAACTTCTCCAGAGATGCAGCGGCTGTAGTTGTGGTTGCAGTTTGAATTCTAGTTTTGATAACATCTAACGGCGTTGTTAAAATACCAGCCAATCCACCGGCCGAGGCACCTGTGAATAACTCTATTGAAACCGGTAAATCGTCTGATTTATGATAATAGATGGCGAACTGCCTAATTTTCTCATAAAATGCAAATTGTAAGGCACTAAATGGTAAATCCCTGAATAATGTTTCTTTATATCCAAAAACCAAGGTTGAAGGCCCCTCCTTTTTCCATATTGACGTAACCGCATTTGTTAAACCTTTATAATTGTAACCACATCCTTTGGTATATGGATTGTTGTATTTTCCTTGTAATTGCAATCTTGTCTTTAAGACTTCTGATGGAACATAGAAAACACTTGAAGCCAAGTCTCCTAAGACACCGGCAATGAAATAAGAGATAGTTTCGTTGAAGTAGAAGTCATTGATAAGCCTTCTTTTGGTATATTCATAGGTCCCAAAGAATGCAGCCGTAGAAGGAAAAGAACCGAGAATGGCTGGGGTATATCCTCCGTACAAGCCTCTAAAAAATCCCTCTTCTTTGAAAATTGTCAAATATGCTGGTATCATGCTTCTATATTTAAGCTGATACAGAAATCCTTGTTGTCTCGTTTTGACTGTGTCTAAAGAGTGCATAGCAGAATCTCCAACTATTCCCCCAAAACCACCAGCTAACATACAATTAATGATTGGCGATGCGTTATCCAAAAATGATTCAGACTCGGATGGCGTACTTCCTGAAGAACTAGGAGGGATATGCTGCCATTGCAGATGCCCGTCATGTTGTGGATTGAAACTTAACGGTATAGTGGATGATGTATATACCTGCGACATGATGGATTTAAATATTAAGTTTTTTAAGTTTGTTTTTTTACTTCTTGTCTATACAACAGTATGTTTACCTCTATAATGATGATTTTACTGCTCTTAAGTTCAAACAAAAATCTATGTTATCCTGAATTAAATTTATCGATTTGATTTTAAGCTTTTTGATATTCCCATCAAGTTAACTATTACCTTGGATACTATTATTTAAGGTGAAATAAACGCCAAAAGTATAAAATATCTTCTTTATATCTTATTATTCGTTAATTATTCTAAAAGTCTCCAATGAGACACTATTAAGTAATATAGACAAACTTTTTATGAAATATGATCTTTTCCTTAGCATTTGATAGCATTTTTCGTCGCTACGTAATTTGATGATTTTCATCTTCACTATATACCGGACTTATAGCCATATAATTATTTCCATCTTTAACCGTTTGAAGTCATAACGTTTTTGACAGCATTTGGATAAGCGTTAGCTCAAGTAGTGAAGGAATAATCGTATTTTACTACATATTTACTACGTAAATTTGGAAGGATATTTATTTGTCCTTTGTTTTATGCAATATCAAAGATATTAAATTTATTCCGAGTCAATAGAATCGGATATAATCACATAAGAATAAGTGATATGATATGATACGATCAAGATTATTGAAAAGGAACTTACCAAAAAGGATTGGTAGGGTTAATGGTGGTAGGCCGTACATGGTTTTGGCACTTGAGTCATCTTGCGATGATGCATGTGTCGCTCTTCTTGATAAATATTCGAAAGATCAACCACCAAAGGTTATAGACCAATTCAAGGAGACATTGAACTCTTCAGGGACCGGTGGAATTATTCCCACAGATGCACACGAATTTCACCAGTTTACGGTTGCAAATTTGGTCTCTAGATTCTGTAAGAAACACAATCTTAATTCTTCTTCACCGCCAGATTTAATATGCTGCACACGAGGCCCTGGTATGGTAGGCTCGTTAAGTGCTAGTTTACAATTTGCCAAAGGACTCGCCATGAGTTGGAATAAACCCTTGATCGGAGTACATCATATGTTAGGCCACATTTTGATAGCAAATTTACCTAAGAACCAACAACCTGAAATGGGAGCTCCCAAATACCCGTTTTTAAGTTTACTTTGTAGTGGTGGCCATACAATGCTTGTATTTCTGAAATCTCTTACGGAACATGAGATAATTATTAATACAGTAGATATTGCAGCTGGAGATTCTATTGACAAGTGTGCCAGGGAATTGGGTTTGGTTGGAAACATGTTGGGAAAAGAATTAGAAAAGTATGTTAATTCTATTCCCGAAGCTTTGAAAGAAAGATTTGAAAACATAAATACAAATTCAAGAGATAATGAATTTAGTTTTCAGCTTTCGCTTCCTCTAAGAAGCCCTAAACACCTGAAGATACCTGAAAATTTAGAATTTTCCTTTGCATCATTTTTAAGTACAATCCAAGGTTATAGGACGAAATATTTCAAAAGTAAGGACTTTGATGAAGTGACTAATATGTTTATTGCATTCAAGCTTCAGGAATTGGTTTTTGATCACATAATTAACAGAATAAATATCGCATTTATTAAGCATGGTATTGATAAAGAGAGCTACGCAAAAGCAGACGGAAAATTCAAGGGAGTTGAAGATTTTATATGCTCTGGAGGAGTAGCAGCGAATGAAAAATTAAGAAATAAGCTTTATAATAATTTGAATTACAGTAATTTGACCAACACTTCAGATCATGTTCTTAATTTTCATTTCCCTGATTTGGCATTATGTACCGACAATGCTATTATGATAGGAGTTGCAGGTATTGAGATCTTTGAAAAATTGAAAGTTAAATCGGATTTGAGTATTTTACCAATAAGAAAGTGGCCAATGAATGAATTATTGAAAGTAGATGGGTGGGTTGAGTTGAATGGCGAAGAAGTTGAAACAATACGTAATTTGGATCTATAAATTTATATGTACATAGTAGATTAAGTCATTTATTAAGCATTATTAATTAGTTTCGTCTTCATCATTGTCACTAGATGAGTATGTATCGTCCGCTTCTGGCCTCGTTTCCAAATAAGACTCCGTTATGTTGAATCTTTTTATCAAACCTTGCCATGTTTTATAATCGAATGTTGCAATATGGTGATTTGATTCCCCACTGGAGGGATTTAACTGACTGACTTCATATTCCTGTGGGTCAACAGTCTGAATTATCGGTATTCCTTCTTCATTTAAATATAATTTCAACCTTGCGTCTTTGATAAGAAAACTCGTAAAGAATAGATTTTCAATTGACTGAGCAAATGAATTGGGGTTTATAAAAAATTTAAAGAAATTAACCCCTGCTTCATCTTTCTTTTGCACAAAAGTTCTGTATACATTCTTAACCTTATGAGCTGTATTCTGTTCTTCATTTCCTGAAATATCATTTGCTTGAACCAGTTGTGCAGTTGTTGACAAAGAGTTTTTCGTGTCATCTATATTTCTTGTTCTCGTAACCTGTCTTTTCCTTTCCGTTTCTAAAGGGCCGTAGAGAGAATCTGTAACGACTGCTCTATTACTTACCGAGTAGTATAATGCACCCAACTTAAGCCAATTATAAGAGTTAAAAGTATCCTCTTTAGTACTGGACTCAGTATCATCATCATCATAAGCATCATCTTCTATTGTTGCCTCGTTAGGGTTTAAGTAGCTTCTTAAATGAGAAAGAAAGTCTTTCTGACTCAATGACATTCCCATATCATCAAATTTCAAATTCTTAGCATTCGTCGCTGCAAATTTGGACGTATCCATGAATGCTTCTGCATCCTTTAGGTGAACTTTCGTGTCTCGATTATGCTCCTTTTGTACGATATCATATATGACTTTCAACTCTCGTAAATGATCTAATACCAACGATGTAGCTTCACCTTTATGGGCTTCTGAATTTTCATCTCGCATCTTGCTTTTAAGGAACTCATACCTGTTCATCAACGTATTTTTATCTGTTTTCTGCATTTTTCTTGCAGGTTCCCCGTCACTAAGGCTTTCATCAGAACTACTATCATATGAACTTTCGCTTGAATCACTGGAGCTTTTATTCCCGTTATTTTCTGAGTTGTTTATTGCACCACTTGAAAAATCTATGTTTGAACCTTCAACTCTTGGTTCTAGCTTGGGACCCATTTTATCCAATCCATGCAATTTGGGCTCTTTCTTTGCTTTATTCTTCAATGAGCTTAGTCAATTTCTGTGATTTGATTAAGATAAAGCCTTGTGCGCGTGAATTTAAATTCTTCACATAAAATTCCAGCAGTAATATTATATTCTCATGTTTAATAATGCTGAATATGAGTGATAAGGGTGAAACGGAAGATAATGAGAGGCAAAAGATCAAACACTTGGATACATCTGTTGTAAACAGAATTGCTGCAGGAGAAATTATAATACAGCCAGCGAATGCCTTAAAGGAACTCCTAGAAAACTCGATTGATGCTAAATCTACAATGATTGACATCCTTATAAAAGACGGTGGATTAAAACTATTACAAATAAGTGACAATGGGCACGGTATAGATAAAGATGATATGAGCCTTTTATGTGAACGGTTTGCCACATCAAAGTTATCCAAATTTGAAGATTTAGAGAGTATTGCAACATATGGATTTCGAGGAGAAGCTTTAGCGAGTATTTCCCACATCGCAAGGCTTTCTGTAATTACTAAGACAAAAACCTCTCCGTTAGCACACAAGGCTTATTATTTGAATGGTAAGTTGGCAAATGCAAATTTCAAACCTGATGTATCTAATATCGAACCTAAGCCTATAGCTGGAAAAGATGGCACTCAAATTATAGTCGAAGATTTGTTTTATAACGTTCCTTCCAGACTAAAGACATTAAAATCTAAAAATGACGAGTTCTCCAAGATCTTAGATGTGATAGGAAGGTATGCAGTTCATACAGATGGCGTAGGATTTAGCTGTAAAAAATTTGGTGAATCATATCAAGTGCTTGTGACGCGCCCTACAATGTCCCTAACTGAAAGGATGCGTACAGTATTTGGACCTGAAGTTGCTAACGAATTAATTGATTTGGAAATAAAAGGAAACGACCCGACAGAAGAAGAAGATTATGCAGCAAAATATGGGTTGATCAGAGTATCGGGAGCCATAACGAATTCAAACTATAATAATAAAAAGAAAATTCAACCAGTCTTCTTTATTAACCATAGACTAGTTACTTGTGATCCTTTGAAAAGGGCTATCAATTCTATTTATCAATTTTTTTTACCAAAGGGAAACCAACCTTTTATGTATTTGAGTTTGGTAATTAAACCTCAAAACCTTGATGTTAATGTTCACCCCACTAAAAGAGAGGTAAGGTTCTTATATGAAGATGAAATAATAGAGAAAATTAGTGCAAAAGTACATCAGTTGTTATCGAGTATTGATTCTTCAAGGAAGTTTAAAACGCAAAATGTATTATCAAATAGGCAAGACCTCAAAAGGTCAAATGATGAGTTTGCAGGATTATCCCGAGAAGACACACTTAATCAATCCATATCACAACCAGCAAAGAAATATAGACAAGAGAACAAATTAGTACGGGTTGATGCACAACAATCGAAGCTCAACACATTCTTGACAGGCCAAACAGACAGTAATTATCATGGACAAATGACGAAAGAATTTACTCAACCCAAGACAACACAAGAAGGAATTCCCGGTAGTACTGAAAATGAATACATCGAACCTGGGTTGGATACTCAGGCTAAAGCCAATAACAGCGTAGATTTACAAAGCCTTAATTTCACTTTTGATTCACAATATCAAGTATCTGAGAAGAAAAGAATGCAAGTTAACCTTGAGAGTATACTAAGCTTAAGGCAAGAGATAACAGATAAAGTACACAAACCTCTAACAAACATATTCAATAACTCGTCTTATATTGGTATTATCGACGAACTGAGAAGACTTTGCTGTTTCCAATTTGATGTGAAACTATTCATGTGCGATTATTCCGCTATACTTTACGAATTTTTTTATCAAGCTGGCTTGTCTGAATTCTGTAATTATGGTGAGATTACGTTAACGGAGCCATTGGCACTAGATAAAATTCTTGAACCGTTGTATGATTCTTCATTAAATGATGAAAAGAAATTGCAACAAAAAGAAGACGTCATTCTGAAGATAATGCATATGAAGGATATGTTTAGGGAGTATTTTCAAATAAAGCTTACTTATAATGAAGATGGGAAGGCTTCAATTCTTACGCTTCCATTGCTTTTAAGAAACGTTAAGCCGTATTTATCAAAATTACCATATTTCATATATAGACTAGGGTCTCGTATAAATTACGAAGATGAAAAAGAATGTTTGAGTGGGATACTAAAAGAAATTTCGTTGTTGTATGTGCCTGAGTCTATTTCAAATGAAATCAGCCTAGAGGATACTACTAGTATATCAGACAAACGTGAGCAGACCCAAGAATACGAGAAACAGGTAAATGTTGTAAAAAGAAATGAGCTTGATCATGTCTTAGAACATACCTTATTTCCCACTCTTAAACAAAAGTTCATAGCTACAGATAAAATCCTTGGTTCCGTAGTTCAAATTGCAGATTTACCTGGATTATATAAAGTATTCGAAAGATGTTAGGAAATTTATATGAAGTAAGTAAAAAATCACAATCATACGACATTATCATATGCGACATTTATACGTGTTGTGAAAATAGATATGGAGTACTTTACTTCAACAATTCCAAATCAATATTCTTATCTGAAATAGTTAATATAATAGTTTAGATTGTAAACTAAACGAAATTAAAATGTTAATAGAAGCATCTATAAATGGGAATTATATGAATACATTGAATTTTAACTGTTTTCCTAAATCAGTGAACACCTTCAAAGATTCTCCAGAATTTTTTCAGCAGATTATATTTATTGACTATCAATTGCACTTGTTGATTCTGAAAGAATTGAAATGCTTTGATATCATACAGGTTCGTAGTGATATTTTAAATAATCATGGTGGTATAAGAGAAAAGTTATCGAACTTAGTTCACTTTGCTGAATCGCTTGGAAATTCTCATGATATTCCCAATGCAACTCATGAAGAGAAACTATACTACGCTGTTATTATGACTCATTTGTATTATCTTAACTCACAACCCGAAGAATTAGTGAGTTCAAA
>NW_015385623.1:0-15965 GCF_001447935.2 Debaryomyces fabryi
GCTTTTCTTGTTTTTCTTGTTATGTAAGAAAACCTCGATGTATAAACCTACAGGTGCGATGCCTTTACATTACCTCCAGGCTTTCCGGTCCTGATAGGATTATAATAAACGAATTAACATATTATACAATTATATACAATTAAATAACCACTTGGACTTCAAAGTCTTCTTCTAACTCAGTATCACCTACAATACCATCCAAATTCAACTCTTCGTCATCAAATATTAGTTTCACATTTTTCATATTAACCTCTGATTCTAGCATGCCCTTTGTCTTTAAAAAATATTGCAACAATTTCCGAATCTGTGTTACTGGCGATACTTGAACCTCAATTCTTTTATTATCTTTACCCTTGAGCCCTATCACAAAATAGTTTTCACTGTTCCTTTCCTCCTCCTCCTCCTCCTCATCTAAATCAATCACAATTGGTCTAGAAGACACATCATTCGCCTCAAGTATACTGGTATCATCTGGCTCTTGATCCTGTTCATCAATTTGCTCTATCTCATCTTCTAAATCAGTAATTTTTTTAAGTGAGGATGCGCTTGTTTCAAATTCTGGGTAGATATTGGTAAAGTTATCCAAATTTGTTTTAGGAATAAGCAAACAATATAAGTACGCAGAGGTATTTGGGGTTTTCTTCAAACCAGTTGGAGTTTCCGGTTGCACCCTCAAAGTACTTGGTTTAAAAAAAGGTTTGATTTCCATTCGCCCATCTATCCATATTAGAGAAACATCATCGCTCGTGTATTTAACACCTTGAACCATCAGGAAATATAATGTAATAGTATCTAGGGTCTTAGAAAACCGATTGGTTCCTTTTGTTCGAAATGTGGAATTAATGTCTGTTCCATCAACCAATTTAGAAGTTACTTTTAAAATATAATTTCGTTTACTTTCATTTTCATCGGTAAATTGATATCCTCCTTGTGAACCACTAGGGGTATGTGACCTGCGATATGACGAGCGCTTCAAAATCTCTAGATCATCATCATCATCTTCTTCTAGATCAAAGCTATTGGCTTCTGACAGTCTTTCCAGCTTCATGTGTTTCGCCAATAGTGCCTCTTTGTCAAATACAGGTGGGGGTGTTACAGAGCCAATTCTATTCGATAATGGTTCTTCTTTTCGATTCGGAGTCTTAGTACTAGATATAATAACCTCCTCCACTTCCGAAGATCCATTATCGCCTATTGAATCGCTGATTTGTTGAATTTTCAGAGAAGTCTCTATCATACTTTCTGCATCTGTGGCTTCTTTGTGGGCATGTTTCGATTTCTTCGATTTTTTCTTTTTCTTCTTGATACTTGGTTCTCCGAGGGCGAAGAAATCATCTAAAATATCCTCCTTTCTCTTTCTAGTACTTTCTTTTGGACTTCTATCCTGCTTTACTTCTTTCTTCGCTTCCTGTTTTATTTGCGATGATCTTCCTATAGCAGCATTTTGAACTTCTTCAGCGTGGTTTTCGTCTGCACTGATTACTTCAATGTATGATGGAGACGAATTTCCTTCTAATATTTCATTCGAAGTGTAGTATTCACTCGTACAATCAGCAGTATCTGACTGCATTGCTAATGAAGAATTACTGACTAAACTCTCTGATAGTAGTATTATTACATTTATATTTCGGTGTTTACAGGTTACCTCGTATTTACAGATTATGACATTGTTTATCATAACAAACACTATTTAGTAGAGATCTCTTCCTAGACAAACTCCGATTCTAAAGCATATATTCTAGATGATGAATCAAGATGAAACTGGTGCCGAGTTCCAAAAGATTGCTGCTAATGCATCTTTGGGTGGTACTACCACGAGAAAAAATATAGAAAAAACGACTCCAGTGAGAGCTGCAACTGCTAACGGTAATTCTACTAAACAACTGATGAGAGATATTTCATTCAAGCCAAGATTTCGATACAATTATGGATTTGATGAGAGATTTTATGAACATGCATTGAAATATAAGGATTCATGGCAAGATAAGCTATTTTATGTGGATGAGGATGAGTTGATAGATGAATTTAAAGCAGGCGAGTCGTGGATTAAAAAGTTGCCTATAATTGATGCAAGCGAGTTGAAAATTAGTGATATGAAGTTGGAAAAGCTTAGTGAAATAGAGATTAAATCACAATTCGGGCTTAATGAAGATTCATTACGATTGCATATCGCAAGGGACAAAACGAAAAAAGATGCAAAGTTGCAATTCGGTGAAAGTCTTGAATTGAACAATACGTTAAAAAGAAATGGATTAGTATTGAATGCAGGGGGTCAGGTCGTTTCAATGAGTTGGATGCCGCAGAAATTCAACGATAATGGTGCAAGATACCAGTATTTGGCTGTGTCTGTAATTAATAATGCCAATGGCTTGAGCGATACTATAAATAATCCCCAATTGAGTGTTTTTCATAATGCACCTGGTAAAGGCTCCAATAACGTTAAAACAGGAATACAAATATGGCAATATGATCTAATAGAGAACAAATTTAAATTGTATAAATTTCTTATAACGACCTCGATAGGTGCCTGCTCACGTTTGACATGGAATCCGATATATATAGGAGGAAGTACAGATACACTCGGCATATTATGTGGTACATTTACTGACGGTAAATTGCACTTACTAAAGATCAAAAGGAATCATAAAGATGTCCCCGAATTATCGAAGTTAGTACAATCCTCTCTCCATTATGAATTAAAGGACCCAAGAGGAAATAAAGATGAGGATACTGTAGGTATTATTTGTTACGACTTTTTAGGTCACGATAGGGTAATTGTTGGCCTGTCTGTTGGATCAATTGCTGAATTTATTTTACCATACTACACTTCAGAGATAGATGCAACGGGAGAAGATGATATACACCAACCTTCATTTGTTCAAACAATTTCAGAAACGCCGTTAACATCCATTTCGGTTGCTAATCCGGATAAACTGAGCTACTTCATCCTTATAAATACATCAGGTAGTCAGAGTTTTGCCCTAGAGTATGCTAACTTTCAACAAGGAAGAGTAGAATCTTTTCCAACTAACACTTTATTAAAACCTATCTACAATCATAATTTAAAGGTTTTTCTCTTGTCGGATGCATGGGATAGTATAGGCTATAATTTTGTTAGACACCCACAAGAAAAACCAAGCTCTGTATTAAAACTTGATGGGGTTGTTTCTTCCTTCCACTCATCAGAAGTCGTTGGTCATCCTCTTAATATAAATGGGTCAACATTTGGCGAAATTCATATTGTGAATATATCAAGAAAGATTCTAAATGGTGCTAAGGCAACAAATAAGCTATTGATACCGTTAAGGTTGTGGAAATTACAATTAAATTCAGATAAAGAAACTTTGGAATTATCGGGTGACTACGAAATTGTCCAAACTGATAAGTCAACTAAAGTCAGTGTAACTCCACCTGAAGTAATTATATCCTCCTTAGCATGGAATGAAAATTTGGAAGGTAGCTCAATTTATGCGGCTGCTACGGTATCTGGGTTATTAATTTTGGAAAGATTGGATCCTAAATATAATAGTAATAATAATTAAGTACTACTTAGAATATATTAATTAATACTGTGGGATACTCGAATCGATTTCTTCGCTCCATTTATTTATACCACCTTTAATATCCTTTACTTTACTAAAACCAAATTTTTCAATTAACTTTTTAGCAGCTATCTGTGAGTCATTGCCATAGCGACAAATAACAAAGGTTTCTGTATCCTTATTAAAATTGGGAGGGAAGTACGAATCTATATCGTCAGCTTTGTTGATTGTTGGATCCCAAGGAATATTTATGGAAGTAGGTATTTTGGTGATTTCATATTGTTCTTTGGGTCTTACATCGATAAGTATAGAATTATGATTTGTACTATGGACGTAGTCATGATATTCATCTACACTTATTCTGAATTCTGAAGCTAGCACATTTGGATTAACTCTCCCACAAAATTCAGCATAATCTATATCATTGTTGGTAATTGTACTCTTTAATATAGTTGGTTTATTACCACACACCGCACAATTCTGTTGCTTATTTCTCATCTTAAACACTCGCAATTGTTGTTGTGGGTAGCCTGAGTACATAGACAAGAAAGGTTTAAAAGTTTCATCTGTGTAGAAATCCGTAATTAATTTTATTGCTTCCAACGCCATCGTAACTCCAATTAATCCGATAGCTGGTCCGACAACTCCACCATCAGCACAAGATGTAATAGATCCAGGAGAGGGTGGTTTGGGATAAAAGCATCTATAGCATGGTCCAATTCCGTGAAAGTTTAATATTGATAACTGCCCATCCGTTTTCAAGCCAGAACCACTCACAATTGTCTTCCCACATATGACAGATACATCATTTATCAAATATCTAGTGGCAGGGGTATCTGTACAATCTAAAATGAGATCATATTTTTCTATAATATTGAAAGCATTATCATTTGATAGCCTAAAAGGATATGTATTAACTTTAACATGGGGGTTTAGTTTATTGATGTATCTTTTAGCAGATTCACATTTATGGATACCCACACTCTCGGTCGTATGTAAAACCTGTCGATGCAAATTACTAATATCAACCAAGTCGTCATCTATTATACCAATTTCCCCAACTCCAGAGGCCGAAAGATAAAGCAAGGCAGGACAGCCTAACCCTCCAGCACCAATAACTAACACTTTATTCTTTTTGAGTTTAATTTGTGACTTAAGAGATCCAAACTGAGGTACTATCATTTGTCTGCCATACCGTTTATATTCATCTGACGAAAAGCACTCATCTATCTTAGGATATTTTGCATCATATTCAGATTGAACGGAAACATTTGACAGAACCGAGATACTTTCTTTAAGTTGTGAATTTTCTAGTTCAAGTTGCCTTATCCTTTCCAATAAGTCATCTTTTGATAAATCATTCATGTTTACTTATTTCATGTATAGTAGTTACGTCAAGAGATGAGTATGGTTAACATAATTTTTTCGTTTGTGCGAAACTTACATCAACCTTACAACTAACGATGTAAAGAATTTTATCAATTATAAATACTATATGTATGAAATACGTAAGGAAATTGATACAAAGTAGAATCTACATTGATCGCTGAAGGCTTGAATATTAAGATCAATTTCAAAAAACGCGTTAACAGCATTTAAACAATTTTTTGCTTAACGAAGAAACTCTTCAAGTGACGTAATTGGTAGACACAGGTACCAATCAAGACTATCAATTGAACGATAGACCATCTAACAACTCTGGAGTTGGTGGATTCGGATTGATCTCTGAATATAGCTTCTCTTTCTCTCATGTGTTCTTGTTCCCAGTGAATTTCTTCCAACTTTTTGTTTAAGTTTTGGACCTTCAATGTCAAGGCATCGACCTTGTGAGTAGACTTAGAGTCAATGTAGTCATGTGAAGAACCAGTGGCAATATCAAAGAAAATACGGTGTGCCTTACTATTAGAACCATCCGAATACTTTGGAGTCAAACAGAATTTATGTTCACCAGAATCCAAAGATGTGAACGTGAATTTACCGTTTGGATTAGACTTTTGGTCTACAACCTTGTGGTCATTGTCAAAGGTTTCCTACGTCTTGTTAGTAATCTATGCCCTATTTTGACCAAACCATCCACTACCCCAAATTTGGGTCCAATATAATGCATGAATTTCAAATAAATCAAATACTTACTTCAACAGTGATTTGCAATTGCAAATTAGGGTTTTTGACGTAATCCCCGTTGTTGGTTAATTCGGTGACATCTATTTTACCAACGACTAACGTATCCTGAGTTAATTCTTCAAAAAAACATCTAGTTTCACCAGTCTTCAAGTAGAAATGTAAACCGTTGGTGAATTGAACTAACACCAATAACGCAGTTATAAACTTAGCAATAAAAGCGTTCATTATTGACTAAATAAGACCTAATTCGAATGAAGTATTATTAAGAATTTATCCATTGAAATTTGATTCGAAAATTAACGCGTGTTCACTCAACGCACAAAATTCGTACCCAGATTTCCGAATTGCAAGGGGTCCAATAATAGCGATATAAATCCTACGTAATTAACAAAAGAGTATAACCATGGGATACGTGTTACAAATTGACTTCAAATCGAATGGACCATTCGGAGATGAATTGGCAGAGGCATGTGGTGATTTAGCAAAAAGTATCAATGAAGAGGAAGGGTTTATGTGGAAAATTTGGACAGAAAGTCCAGAAAGAAATGAGGTTGGTGGAATTTACGTATTCGAAAGTAAAGAAACAGCAGAAAAGTATTTAGATATGCATTCAAAAAGAATAGGTAGCTTTGGTGCTACTGACGTTAACGCAAAAATATTTGCGATTAATTCTAAGCTTACGGAAATCACTAATGGGCCAGTAAAATAAATTGGCTATGAAACCTTAATATCCGTATATATCAATTAATTTTGTGTCTGTGAGGACTAATTAAGCTACTGGAGAGTCAATGATGGAAATGGAAATGGAAATGGAATTATAATTATAATTATAATTATGTCTTATGTGTTATGTATATAGTATATATTTTACTTCTTGTTATGCTTACGTTTCAATTTATTCACCAAGTTGTTAAGATCGTTTGAGTTCTGTTCATTTGTAGCACTCTTCTTTTGCTTCTTGGTATTGTGCTCAGCTGGATCATTGAGATTTCTCTTGGAACGTTCCTGCAAGATTTTCTTCATGGTATTAGTCTTTTTGAATTCACTGCTGGTAGGATCAATGGCGTAGTCGTGGCTTTCAAAGATTTCCTTGAAACGAGGATCATTCAAATCGGCCTTGAAGTCATCCTGGACCATTTCGCTGTCAATATTCTTCTTGTTCTTCTTGCCCTTTCTGTTCTTTTGCTTTTCCAGTTTAATGACATCCTTCATGTTGAAGTGGTGGGCGTTTGAGTCGCCATTTTCTTCATCCATCATGACCAATTCTAATTGAGCCTTAGCCTTATCATCGTCATCATGAGAGACCTTGCCTTTGGTCTTTTTGCCTTTAGTTGCCTTAGTATTTTTCTCGGTATCTTTTTGAGCAGCATTCTCTTCTTCTTGCGTTTCCTTAAACTTCTCCATTCTACGCTTACGACGTTCCTTTTCCTTACGCTTGTATGCAGCAATGGTGGATTCTTCTTTTTCCTCTTCTTCTTGCGGTACCTTACTCTCGGCTTCGGTTAATGCAGGGTTGAAAGTGATTTCCATATCTACATCATCTTCTTTATTATCTGCATCTTTACTAGAGAATCCTTTACCCAATAAACTTTGATACTTATTCTTCAAATCATTATTAGTAGCTTCATTGTCACTTTCATCACTATCAGAGGCAAGATATGCTTTGAAATCCATTTCATCGATTTCCTTCTGGGAAAATTGTCTTGTTGAAACATTTAATCTTTCTTTAGGAGTTTCATCCCATGTCAATTTGACCTTGGAATGTTGCAATGCATCCGTCACGAAAGTAGAGTTTGGTTTATAATTAGATGGAATCTTGGTACATGTATCTTTCGACTCGCTTTCATCAAATTCCATTCCTTCAGGAATGTATCTCAAATCGAATATGTTGGCAGTGGATTCGTATTCGGTACCATCGCAGCTGTCGTAGATTTTCTTTGCAGTCGAGATCGAATCACATCTAACAACAGCGTAATAATATCTCAATCTCTGTAATTGGTAACGACGTAACGCCTTACTATCGTAATCTTCTTCCCCATCATCTTCTTGATATAATTTACGTGCCGCCTTTTCCAAGTCGTCTTTGTTATTGATGTCGATTTCAGAATCAGAATCATCGGAATCAGATTCAACCTTCTTACGTTTACTCTTGAATAACTCTCTAGGTGGACCTTCCACCTCTTCTTTTTGCATTTGTTCCTTTCCAAATTCGGATGGATATATGCTAATGGACTTAATCGAGCCACCTGTTGGTACGAAGGACAAGAATGTAGCCATCAAATCAACCGCTCTTAAATTATCCCAATCCATATTGACAACAGCAAAAGAATCAGATGGGTCACCTTCCTCTGGCTTACCTTCTTCAAGCTCAATCTCAGACTCGACTTCAGATTCGGATTCAGAGTCAGTCTCCAGATCGGATGAAGAGTCTTCAGAAGACGATTCCAAACCTTCGCCTCTAGCACGATCAACAAATGCGCTTTCAACATCATCTTTATCCTCTTCATCTTCGCTTGCTACTTTGGCGATTTCTTCTTCATCTTCACTAGAATCTTCTTCATCTTCGCTTGGCTCTTCGTCACTAGCACTATCACTGGATTCCTCATCCTCCTGTTCGTAATACTTATCAAAATCCTTTCCAGAGTCTTTATCCTTCAATTTTCTCCCATATCTATCAATTTTAACCTTCTTTCCCAAAGCCCCTTCGTTCAATTTGCTCAACTCCTTCTTACTGAAACGCTCATCGACTTTAACCTTGACATTTCTCAAATTAGGTAAATTGAACCTTGGATCGCTGTGGACCGATGAAAACCTCGTGTCTTTTATCACAGGACGATCTGACTCCGAAGAGCTCTCTTTTTTGCTTCCTTTTCCCATTTCTGCGCTCTGGTTATGCTATAATATACCGCTTCTCTACCTCAACTACTATCAATAGAGCCATATTTTCAAAAAAAATCGATGCGGCTCATATCGACCATCGGGTAAACACACGACCACATATTTCTCCCATCGACTTTCCTTCTGTGACGATAACCGAAGCATATATGGCGTCTACCATAAATGTAAGGTATTTTAGTAATTATGATACGTAGTATGTAGCTTAATTCTTATATTCTTTAATTCGAGCCGCCGCTTTTAATCGTGGCTTAATGTTATCCCGCTACCCCTACCAAATTTGTAAAATTTGTACTGTGTAAAGCCTCTATTATCTGATGCTTCTACATTTTTCACTCTAACTCCAGTCTCAATCCGTCCACTCGTAGTATATATATTGTGTTGTCGAGGTACCTAACCGATGAACGAAGCAAGTTATCGAATAAAGGCAATTATGGATATTTCATGTGACCACCATCACGCGATTTGATCGGTCACTATATATGGTCAACAAAATACCAGAAGGATGAAACACATTCTTTTTGAATAGTAGTAGTAATTTTACAGAATTGCACTTTAACGAATACAATTGAATCATAAACAAGATGTCGTGGCAAGCATACACCGATAATTTGGTTTCCACCGGTAAAATCGATAAGGCAGCGTTATATTCGAGGGCTGGGGATTCATTGTGGGCTCAATCATCAAACTTCCAATTGAACCCAGCAGAGATCACAGGCATTGCTAAGGGATTTGATGATGCATCAGATTTACAAGCCCACGGTTTGCATGTTCAGGGCCAAAAATATTTACTTTTGAGGGCTGATGACAGATCTATCTACGGTAGACAAGAAGCCGAGGGGGTTGTTGCAGTTAGAACGAAACAAGCGATCTTGATAGCCCATTATCCAGCGGGAGTTGTTGCAGGTGAAGCAACCACTGTTGTTGAAAAATTGGCGGACTATTTGATTAGTGTTAATTATTAAGATCTGTCCGAATTCGGTCACTTGAATACCATTTTACAATATGTGACCACATGTTCTTTTTTCTCGTTTTCATCGCCATGCTCTGTAAACGACTGTGGAGCGATGTATTATGTAGTGAGAAGTTTATAGTAACTAATATTATACAAGTATTGCACCTGTAGCATATGAGACTGCGACTAGTGTTCCAGCGGGCGGCTACGCTACACGATTACTAGGTTACAAAATTAATTTTGCCACTTAATCTGCCCAATTCATTGTATGAGAATTCATTATATATGAGAATTCCATGTACGCTAGGATAGGGACCTTTAGAAGTACATCTTACAACAGATTCATCTTTTCTACGGACAAAATAAGTTATGTAGCCCCTACAACTCTTCAAGCCGTTGAACAAGAATTGTTAAAGTCTCATACAATTGCAATCAATAAACAAACGGCTTCCCTCGAACAATGCATCTATAGGTCGGCTCTCCATCATATTTCCCTCAAGAGGGTTGTGATGGTCTTCTACTGAAGACACCTCTGGATCCCTCTAAAATGACACAAAACCTCTAAATAAATTTTGGATTTTGTACACGACCTATTTCTAAAGACTCTGTCGTTATTGGTTAATGAAAAAATGAATAATTGTTTGTATAAGAAGTTGGTTTTGATAGGATTTTTTAATTAAATACACCAAGTAGAGATGTTTGCAAGAACAGCCAGAAGTACGCGTCACATAAAGAACGTATGGAGAAGAAGCTATTCGACTGAAGAACCAAAGGGTGGTAAAGCTAAAGAAATTGAAGTTAATGTCACCAAAATTTTCGGTATCGCTGCTTTAGCTGGGGGATTATATGTTTACAAGAATTCATCCGAAAGAAAAGAACCACTCATTAAGACACCATTATACAACCAAGTCGATGAACGTGAAAACTTAAGAAATGAAAACTACCTTAAACGTTACAAATCATCATTCATTAAATCATATATTAAGGATAGAGGTGGAATAGGTCAAAGACAATGCAGACGTATTAGCGAAGGAGCCGTTCCAACCAACCTTATTCCAACACACTCGCCATTTGGCAACCAGTTTGGTGCTGGTATTAAAACCGATAATTTGGGTCCACGTAAGGAACGTATTAGAGTGTACGCTCCACTTAAATCCGACCAATAATCAATCAATGAAAGCATTTAAAACCAATCATTCACTAGCCTGTGGTGTGCTATCGGACGTCGTTGTCGGGGTAGCAGCATTTGTTTATTAGGAGTAAGTGGACACAATGTCA
Organism: Debaryomyces fabryi; assembly: GCF_001447935.2. NCBI lineage: Eukaryota > Fungi > Ascomycota > Pichiomycetes > Serinales > Debaryomycetaceae > Debaryomyces > Debaryomyces fabryi. The sequence continues at coordinate 10,795 of NW_015385623.1, forward strand.
CCACACTTATATTAGATTTACAACATTGAAATTCTACATTTCTATTCTTCTATTTCATACATTTAATAAATCAAAAAACGTTATTATTGCACGTGTAGGGAGATGGCATTTGTGTTGGGATCGCGTGAAGAGTTCTTGATACAGTTGCCAATTCAGGGTGTGCTGGATTTAGTTCTGCAGATTCACTGTTGACTCTGAAGCCATTGATCGGCTTTGACAATCTTAGCTGAGTGAGAGCAATTCTACCAATGGAGGATACTGCGTTCACTTCTAAATTGTTTGTATTGTAAGGCTTCCAAGCCTGTCTTTATCATCAACTCTATATCTTGTTACTCTTTAGGCATACCAGCCCTTGTTATAAAGCAAACAAAATTTACAGCTTACCAATTATCAGGAAATTCATATCTATTCATGTCTGTTCACTTCTGCGTACGCATCCGAGCTATCTTCTCTTGTCTATACCTGAATCGATCGTACTAGATCTGGTTACTGACATGCGGCAATGTCTTCCCTCTAATATTTCGCCTATATAGTCTGACCATCTGTTATTTTCACAGAAGAGAGTCTATAGCATTTCAGTACATTTACCCTAGCTACTTATGTCAACAACCAACTTCAATGCCCAAAATATTGGGAATTGGGTACATGTTTTATCTGATAGTACTTGTAGCACCTGTGTATTACACGACTAACAGCATACTCTGCAGCAATTCAGGAATTACGGGAAAAATGCCAATGATGAAAAGGGTGTTAAACAATCTTGCGTTCAACAGATTTTGAGTACTACGGGTGAATGTACTTTGAATCAGATGGAGTACTCGTTTCACAACTGGTAAAATAGCCTGATAAATCCAGACGCATCTATACCATGTATGCAATTAGAGCAGCGAAATTATGTAGAAGATTTGAGAGTGTTTTTTGTTGACAAGGGAGATTGTGTAAGCAACTTCGAAATGTCAATATTGAGCGGTTAATAATTGACACATTATGTGAAACGTAGGAGGATAATATGGATTATCTTTCATTCTTTATATAAGATTCGCGACGAACACTTTTGAAATGCGCTAAATGATTTCAAATTCGTAAATTTGCGAACACGTTCTTATCTTAAAACTTGATGGTTTTACATACATCGCAAATTTGTGTTGCATGTGTATATCCTAAGATGTGGTGGCAATGTTTATGAAGTACTTATAAACATCTACACTCATTACTAAGTCAAGTCGTAATTAACCCATTTCAAGTAACTGCTTGGAGGACGAACACTCATTCCATATTTAGTTGTGACCAGGCGCACGAGTCTAGACGACCAAATGTTATTGATTGTCTCTTTATATTGATTTCTAGTAAGACCAGTAGGCTGAGAAAGAAACAACCAACTCTTTTAAATGTATGTCACATAAATATATGTCTCGCCTGGGTTAGATCTACATTCCCCAAGAAGAGGAAAATACTAAGTGAATAATATGTATACTAGAGTCAGTAGGCTTAACAATTAGTTACTGTTAACGGACATGAAACAATATGTTACATGAAAAATAGAGAAAATGTATCGGTCTAAATATATGTCAGAAATAATAGATAAGAGGAAAATTCCCCACTTGATAACGGAATATATGCCAAGTAAAATGTGTTTTAGACTTCTTTCTGTTTAGATTGACAGGTTGAAAATTAACCAGAACTTTCACCGCCCATTGGCTCCTTCCGCCCATCAGGATATAATGTATACCATTTGCCTTCTTCAAAAACTGTAGCTGGTTGTCCACTTTTTTGTGCTAGCCTAGCCAGTTCTGCGAGAAAGTCTTGTTTAGTTTTCTCGAACTTTTCTGCCTGTTTTTCTTTTCTGTCGAGCTGTGCTTCAAGTAACTTAATGTGGACCGTATCTCTTGCGTCGGCCAATTTGTTCTTTAAATCACTGAATCTACCCATTTTCTTTCTTACAATACAGAACCAAGGCTCATTATTTAAGAGAGTATTCGGGAATTGAGAAATCTTATATAGTATTTACGAGATCCCGTCTATTATGGTTTTAACACATATGACTAATCTATACAATAAGTACTGTGAATTCGCAACCGTGCATGCATAACAATAAATGAGATACAAAGGGAACTATCGACCTGAAGAATACACACCTTTATCATAATCCTACAGGTACGAAATGTACAATTGGTGGAATTTTAAGCCAACGGATGTTATCTAGGATAGATTACTTAGGATGGACTTTGTATCTGGCGCTTTGATCATTAGGCATGGAGGTTAATGCAGCATGTATAAGAAGGATGCTAATGTGCAGTAATTTGAGCTCTATTTATAGGAATGATGTCTAGTGGTACGATTTTCGGTTTGGTTCAATATGAAAACAGAAAGACTAAAAAACTCCTCGGCATCAATTCTAGGTCTCTCAAAGACACAGTTCCTAACATGGTACGTCAAAATCTTTATTATCTGCATTAATTTGTTATATCTGGTTCGTGACATGAATCAATCCTTATTCAACTGTAGTTCTACAAATGATGTTTCTTTCAATAAAAATATACAAAAATTCTTTGAAACAAAGTGTTATAAATATAGGGAAACACAATGATATAGTTGATACAGATTAAGCGTGGGAAATGAAAAGCATTTTTCATTTAGATTGACTTATTGTCAGTTGTTGCACCTATCAAGTCAAGGAAATGTGAAGAATTAGCAAATACCGATATTTATTGTGTGTCCTCTTCGTGTAAATTTTCATGTTGTGTGGAAATTATTCCTATCTGACCTAATGATTTGGTTGTTTGCCGAGCAACGCCTTCTGACTATTCACAATATCCATCACATCGACTCTACATCTAATGGATTGGTCTAGATGTGGTATTTCTCCTGCTAGTGGTATTATTTGTTAGCCCCAGATCGTAACTTCCTCCATATTCTGAGTGGAAGTCAATTGACAAAGTTTAGTTCGACAGCTCACTTATATATTTGCGATTAGGAAGCTGTCAATGGTTTTCAAGCGCTCCAGATACTGAATGCTCCCATTATGTCCAATACCCAATAGTGGTTAAGTACAGCTTGCAATCGAATACAATTTTTATCTACTATTTTAAATCTAGTTGCTAAGAAGTGAATTGCTGATGGATGAGCATCTGTTGTTCAAAAACCCAATGAACAAAAAGCAAAATTATTATATGAAGCGATAGAGAAGGATCTAAATTGCTACATCTTACCACCGACCAACCCAAATGTTCGCTCTAGGATGAAGATCGTTTTCAACTTATCAAATGCTGACTTAGAAGCTAAATTGGTTCCAGAGGTTGCTAGGAAGAATTCAACTGGCTTGAGTGTCATGGATCAGATGGTGGGATGAACTTCAAGTCTTTCTCTCAAAGCTGCAAAGCTATTGGTTCGTCAATGACTTTGCTGAAGCCATTCAATAGTAGTAATACTGTATATTTATTTATATGTTTAATATTAACTAGAACTCAACTATACCATAGCCGAAGCTATATCCCAATACTGATAAGGCCTGATATATCCGACTAACAATACTTTCATGTTCATTAAAAATGATCGTGCGGGAACCCAATCCGACGTTCGACAGTATATATAATGTACATCATGCCATTCAATATACTATCTACCTAAACATTAAAATAGCCTCAATATGTCAATCGAATGGAATGTTATAATCTATGATAAGCCAGGTACTGACAGAACCGCTGTCAGACCTACACATGTTGCAAACATTCCAGAATCAGTGAACAAAGGAATTGTAACTTCTGTGGGGGCAATTTACCAAGACGTTGAAAAGACTAAATTTGCTGGGAGTGCATTCCATATTATAGCCAATTCTAAAGATGAGATCATTGAGTTCTTAAAGAAGGACATATACTACGAAAAAGGTATTTGGGATATAGATTCCGTCATTGCCCATCCAATTGGCGTGGCATGCAGATTACCTAAAAAAATGAACGGTGTTACTGTTGACTTCGCCAATTTATAATCATTATATCATATATTCAATATAAGGTTTCTTAGTATTCTACAAGTAGTTATTATCTGTTCGGCTAACGGCCGAATTTAGCATCCGAACCCGATCGATGAATTTTTAAAATCTATACGATTAATTGAATACCGCAAGAACAAATTGAGGCATAAGTAATTAAAGGTTATAGAATACTTCTTTCCATGTAGACTCGTTTAAAGAATTCACGAACATAAGTTCTTGGGGTCTCAATTGTACTGCTTTAATAGTTCTAGTGCAACCTGGAGATTAGTCTCTACTTCCTGCATCACCATCCCCACACCCAGAAATATATTCAGGGTTGCGAATGTTAAGGTTCGCTTCGGATGAGTATATTATTCCCGTTTGTTTATATGGTACTCATATACATTTAGGGCGAATGGATGTGGTACAGATCAAGACAATGTACCATGATAGACTGAGCAGCTGATTTGAATAATTTCTAGTTCCGGAAACGATAAAAAAGTTTATGGGCCGAACCGACGATCAATATACCAAGTTTATAGAACCATATCCTATGGTTATAAATAAGACAAATAGTTCCGATAGTTAGGTATTTCTTAACTTCTATAGTATATATTATTATTTAAGTGACATAGTTCGTTGAAAGACTCTAAAATAATTTCAATAATTCTTGCTGCAAATTGAGAGTATTTATCTCGCATATAGATTTACGAATTTAATAAGAGCAATAGATGAATTCAAGTATCAATTACGATGATGCCTCCCAGAAATCATCTACAGTTGATGGTCTGGTGGATGATAACAAAATTCCTGTGTACCAGGGGTTTGACCAAGGAGTCTCATCTCAGGTGCATAACTTGGCCCGCACAATGAGTAGAACATCGGAAGAGAAACCATCCTCGTTGGCTAGAACATTGAGCAATATGTCACAGGTTCCGGGAGTAAATCCAATGGCTAAGGAAGATGGAGAAATAGATCTCAGATTAGACCCTGATTCAGAAAATTTTGATTCAAAGTTCTGGGTGAAAAACCTCCGGAAGATGTACAATTCTGACCCTGCGTATTATAAGCCGTCATCATTGGGGGTGGCATATAAAGATCTTCGGGCTTATGGTATTGCTACAGATGCTGATTATCAGGCTGATGTAGGCAACGTTGTCTACAAGTCAATTTCTCAAACTATCAAGGGATTTATCGATAG
>NW_015385624.1:0-15458 GCF_001447935.2 Debaryomyces fabryi
AAAAATACTATGATGTTGTTCAATAAGCAACACATTTGGTTCTCCTTTTTCTAGTAAGTACCGTATGTTGAAACTTGCAGCAAGCTGTATATTCGCCATCTATTACAATTAAAAAATTGATGAACTAAAACGTAAAGACTTAACTTGATTGAGAAGGATATTTAAGTGTAGTCCTACTACATTACTCAGAAATAAATCCATGGCCAATGTGCATAGGAGATATGAAAAAGCTGTCTCTTCTGAAAAGAAAAGAACACGCAAATTCAGCTCAGAATACAGAAAGGAAGCAACAATATTTTAAGATTAAAATTCAGTATGTACGTTGTTCTGACAATACACATTCAGCTTAAATATATATATTATAATAAATGAGACTTTAGCATACATACAGAAGTCACTATTAATAGTATCTATTTATGTACAATCTAATATTTTGTCTTGCATTAACTATGCAAAGCCAATAGAAGTATGCAACATGAATGAAATATCCTTAAATTGTTTAGAATACTTATTTTTTTAATTTTCCAAGAATTACAGCATATATACCACTATATTTATAGCTGAATTGTTAACCCTGGATATCTAAAAGTTAGCATTAGGTCTTAAAGCCAAGAAAATTATTACAAAGGGTCACTCATAATTGCAAAGCTTGATACAATAATATAATATTCCGATGTACAGAAGAAGGCTTAGACACTATCAATTTTCGTTATCTGTAGGGTAACTCGAGTCTTTCGGCCTCTCATGGAACATTACTTCAACAGTGCAAAAATGAAATAAAATGAGAGTATTTGTTACAAAGATATTAATATTCTTAGGTGTATGTATAAAAACATTGCAATTCCGAATTGTTTTGCAGTGTCTTAAGTAAGAAAAATGAAAGTTTATAATTTGCTAGGGTTGCTTGTATTTTCTATGGGACAGCTTGAAGAAATATCAGGTTTATTTAGGATAGACTTTAAGGTTTTAAGAGGTAATGATAAAAGAGATATATCATTCGATGAAAGGCAGCATGTCTCTAAGAGAGATTCTACAGAGATGGAATTACGGAATAGGCAAACATTTTACTTGGCTAATATAAAAGTAGGATCTAATAACGACGAAATGGGTGTTTTAATTGATACTGGGTCTTCAGATTTATGGGTTATGGCTAATAATTTAAAGTGTGAAATATCCTCTCCTACCACCTCTCCTACCTCAACTTCTTCCTCAACGTCTTCCGGATCCACCACTTCTACGGAGTTTGAAGCTGATATTCTAGATGCTCATAATGAAAAGAGGGCCCTTCATGGGGTTAAATCGTTAGAGTGGAATGATAGTTTAGCTTTATATGCTGCAGAATATGCCAACTCTTCGTTCTCCTGTGAAAATGTTGCATTAATTCATTCAGGTGGACCATATGGTGAAAACTTGGCTGCTGGATACCTGGGTGGTTATGATCCTGTCGATGTTTGGTACGACGAAATTGAATTATACAACTTTGGTAACCCTGGTTTCAACGAAACTACAGGACACTTTACTCAAGTAGTCTGGAAATCTACTAGTCAAGTTGGTTGTGCCAGAGTCATCTGTGACAATGAGTGGGGCCAGTATACAATATGTGAATATTCCAACACTAGAGGTAACATCATTGGCATTAATTCTCAGACAGGTAGAAGTTTCTTTTCCGAGAACGTCCTAGAACCTACATCAAACTGATCAATTAGATTTATGACTGTTTAAGCTATATCCTGCCTGTTGCCTCTTTGTTTAATATTCAAGAAGAAAAAGTACTTATAAACTTTCCGATAAATCACTTGGGTAAATATTTATATATTAAGGGTAAAATTCATTATTATACCACAAACTTTCCCTTTACCTCAAGTACTCGCAATTTTGAACCAATTCATTTATTCAAAAATTTAGCTATGCTGTATTTTGTTTTATAATTTCTTCCTGAAAATCCTCGTACTTGGCCAAAGCCTTCTTAACATTTTGTCCGAATGAAGCCCCTCTGAAAACAAACCCAGATTCTGGAGATACTGGAAATACTGGAAATGCCGGAAAAATTAGAAAACTGATACTTTTGGTATGGTTGCCATTAAGTTGCAATAATGCTTTATTTAGGAACTAATACGAGGCGCAGATGAAAAAATTATTTGTTGCTTATTTGATTCAAAATTGTCAATCAGGCTTAGAAAACTACCATTCTAAACTTCTAAATATGAGGATCTGCTATAAATGTATTTCTTCTTTTCAGAAAGGGGTTCCAAAGCCGATTCCAGGTGACGCAGATCTTGCGTTATCCAGTTGTGATCGAGTAGTGAAAGATCTGGCCACATTTTGCCATTAATCAGAGAACAATGATACTATTCCTTGTCACTGTTCTAATTCCAATTCTTTAGCTGCACTTGCAAAGCATTTTTGGGGAGAATAAGTTCAAAAGAATAACGTTTCAATGCGAGTTAATTATGAAAAAACTTACACTATTTAATTACACAGAAATTTGTGGTGGGTTGAGATTTGTAGAGTTTGTGAGAGTTTATTGCGAAAAAGTATAAAATAGAGTAGTGGAGTTTTTATCAAATATGATTTCTTCATCCAGGACGCCAATTCTGGAAAGTATGGGTTTTTATTTTTGACGGGCCCGGTCATTCATGGTGATAGAAATAAATATGAAGTGCGTTTCTTTCTGTGAAATCATCATGTATTGGTTATGAATGTTGCAAAAAACAAATTGAAAGTAATTTTTTGGAAAAGTTACAGCGCGAGCTAGGTTTATTTATAGGTTTATATTTTATCTCTCGCAAAACTATCAGTTCCAGTTTTAATATTGCTAATTAGGTTAAATAATGTAAAAAACGCTGGAGCTCAAAAAAGTTTTCAATAATTTCCATGTTTACGTGAAATTTTAAAAGTCAGCTTCATGTACGATCTTCTTGTTGCTGTAGCAATTTTATAATCAATGCGTAATACAGAAATGTAAGCATGCCGCTCAAATTACCAGAATGACAGAATATTATCACGAGTGCGACTTTGCAGTAATTGTATAAATAGCTGTTATGATCGGGCGTAATTTACAAGGATTAGGTCTATTCCAGTCTTTCAATTTCCCACTTAAATAATTACATAAAATATGCTATCTGGTAACGAAAAAAAAGCTAACAACCTTTATCGTTGCTTTCTTGGCTGCATGTTTAGTAGGAAGTATCAACAGATCTATGTTCAGTAATAAATAAATAAGGTATTAATAGTCAAACCAAGTACTTCTGTACCTCTTTCTACTGACATGTTATCAAAGAGGTGATGCTTGGAAAGAATTCTCTATAAATTTTCGTATGATATGTCTGCCGGTTGATAACAGCCGGTAAGAGAGGTATGTCTCTATATCACCTGCATGGTATATAAAATTAAAAAAATCACCTTCTAGATGCCTTCTCTCATCGTGCTCTTGTACACTTTAGATATTTTTTTACCTCAGACAAAGGGATAATCTTAGAGAAAATGGTCTGATCATATCCTTGGAAGTCTTAAAAGAAATCGGAGTAAAAATGAACACGAAAATTCGTCGATACACTGTCTACTAAGACCAGTCGCAACTCCAAGAGCGACGACCGGAACAGCACCTGTGAATAACACACCAGCAAGCAAACTATTTCTGGAATATTGATCACCAAAAATTTCTGGTCTTCAAGTGCCCTGGCTTGAGCTTATCTCCCCATCCATATGGCAGCAAAACAGAATCGTATTCCGCTTGTATTTCTCTACGGTTATCTTGTAACGTCAAAATGCACTTCCTTAATAAATCCAAATATAATGTGCTATCTATTGGTGAATGCTCAAGGATCAATTTAAACATAATTGGATCATACATTGAAACAAATCGAGTATCTTCAACCTGTTCTTTTTTCCTTCAGTTGACAAACTATACTCAAAGGCCGAACTTAAAGCTTTCAACTGCTGAGAATATCTCACATCACGAGGAATTTCGTTAAAGTGGATACTCTTTAGCTTCTAGAGCCTCACAAACGTATCGTTATTGAACTTTTTCACCGACCCATTCGTCAATTTGGAACTAAAGTCTTCTAAGAGTTTATTTGTTGAAACTTTCTTTCGCCTAATTTTAAATTGAAGGTGTGGACTTTATCTATATATATTAACTGGTAAACTATCAATTGCATAAACATTCGAACCATAAATATTTAGGCACTTGACCGGATAGTCGTATGAATATCTTTTTTTAGTCCGAATACAGCGGGCTCAATCGGTGATTGCATATATATTCACATAGAAGTTTATCAGATTTCGGGTAAGAGGTATTTATGCATTACAGAACGTGCACCTTATTTGATGTCAAAAAATAAAATTTGAATAATAGTAAGTTCATATTGAGGATAGATAATTCTCAATTGGAATAGTTATGCCCAAGTTGGTGTTCTCGACTTCATAATACTCTATTTTGGAACTATGGCATGTTGTGCATGACCGGACTATCTTTGCATGAACATGACGTTCCAATTGAAGGGTATCGATATTAAGAATTTAAACGACTACTCTTCTTAGTTCGTTGCAGGTAGGAGGTGCTTCAATTTTGTTTACGTGGTGAGCTCGGTTGTAACTTAATTGTCTCACTCATTTCGAATAAAGGCTTACTTCACCTAAAAGTATGCGGGTATGTTGTGTCTAGCATGCATTGCTTATTTGTCTATATGCAAATAGGAGTAAGCGTGTCAATAACACACCATTCGTACATATATTAGTCATAGTCGTCCATTAAGCACAGGTACCACAAGTGGGAAGTGAACAAACAAGACATGTATTTGCGCTTTCGCAGCAAATAGATTGAATGCGGTTATGGTAAATATGGTATGAGCCTTTCCCGATCTAAGCGTATCAATATGCGACGCGAAGAAAGATTATCTTGTACATTTACCATTATTTATTTTTAGAAGTATGGGTCATGCTAGAGACACATTTAATAACAAAAATACAAGAGTCTTTTGAATACTTAGTTTTTGAGCAAACCATGTTTTCCAAAGTACAGTTACAAATATCAGTTGATGATAGCATCATATACAAGCCAAATGATAAAGTAGCAGGTTCTTTAAAAATAAAAGCGAAAAAAAGTTTTGACCTTCGAGCAATAAGCTTACGATTCTCAGGTATTTTACATACGACTTATATCGAAAGAATCGTCATTAGAGACACGTATACTCAAGAAAATGGGAATATTGATACTAATACAAGAACAAAATACATTTATCATGAGGAGCCACACCATTTGTTTATGGAGACTGAGAAATTGAATTCTACATTGAACCTAGAGAAGTTTGCCGAGGATGAAGTAAAAGAGTATCCTTTCGATTTCGTATTCCCTCTGTCAGCAACATGTCGTGAATGTGGCAAGTTCACTACATTACCTCCAACTATCAATAGAATAGAAGGAGATTCTATGATTTTAAGTGCCTTCTATTCATTAGAGGCTGAGGTTGTGCCTGATTCACGATTTAGTAGTTCAAGTAGATGCCAGAAATTTTTAAACTTTCAACCATTTGGAAATGAAAATTTGATAACGGTGCTTAGGAATTCCTTAGAGATACCAAAGCAGGCAGTTGTATGGAGATCTAAATTGAAAAGAATTGTGGATGAAAGGTATTTAGAACTTTATGTTGATAATTATGAACCGAAGGATTCTAAAGCAATTTCATCATTTAAATCAATTTCAAACCCACTTAAGAAGTCACATAGAAATACAAGGGCAATTAGAGGAATTTTAAATAAGAGTTATAGATCTGAAATTTATGACAAATTAGTGGGTAATGTTAAATTAGAAGTAGAGTTGGTACTACTTCCCAGATTGTTCAATAATTCGACAAATATATCTGAAACTTTGAAATTGTTTATCCGTAGTCGAATTGAAGATATGAGACCCAACTTTATATTGTATTGTGGTGAATCGTCACAATTGGGCTCTTTTATTGTTACAGATTTTTCGCTTTCAATTACTAGCAACTTTTCTATATTCGCGCATGGTCACAGGGGGGTAGTGAGAAGAACTACTCCATTATTCAAAAAAAATTACGGCTACGAATTGGCTTTTGACTTAATAGATTTTTTTCCAAATATCAATGATCCTCTTATAAGAGAATGGGAAATTCCGATCGAGAAACTATTCAGCAACGAAAAAATTAATTTGAGCTCTATACTACTTGGTCCCAATTACAGTAGTGCTTGTGGCGCTTTGGAATTAACGCATACAATCGATTTACAGTTGGGGATTGCGTCAAATCTAGAAGAAACTCCAAAGTACTCCAATTTCTCTTGCGATATTGTTTTAGTATAACTAGGAATGATATTATGTCATTAATGATCCTATTTCTTAAACGAGTAACTATGCAGAATCTTCTTAAAGGTTTTATTTGTAGCCATATGTATATTAGGCTTATTCTTCTCATCCTTAAAGGAGTCTTAAAACAGTCAGCTTGGTTTAAAGGGTTCATGCCACCAAATCATCATTGCGTAGTGCCGTCCACGCGCATCTCCGAATTGATAAGCGCAAGATGACATTAAGATAGTATTTATATCTTTGATCCATTGAGAGCATACCAAGGTAGCTATTTGAATTGATGACTATTCATCTATCTATGCCAAAATCAGATAGCATTAATGTCTCTAATAAGTGGGTATCCGATGAGGTTCCTATACATTGTGTTTTTGTTTTTTGATATTCTGGCCCCTAGGAAATAATTATATATTCACCGTAATTCATCGACTGCCAAAATCATCTATGGTGATAGCTTTACGATAACTAGAAATTTCTCATCAGACCACTATTATACCATACACAAAGTACAAATTGTTTATCCCCCATCTCCAGGAAACAAATGTACCTTGCGGGCCTTTAAGTGCGAGTGTGATAAACAAGGGTTATCAGTGTTTAATAAGTGACAGGTGATAAAGAAGAGTCTTATTATGTTACTGAAACATACAATTCTAATGGATTTATGAATTTATACGTACTCGTATATTATACTACAATTTCCATTATTAAATATGCTCATATTTGCAAGTAGATGTGCACTTTAAGAAATTATAATCTGAATTTTACATAAAATTACGGAATGAATTTCTAAACATGTGAATCAATTTTTCAGAGAGATTCAACTAGTTGTATGTGAACTCTTCATCTAACGTATTCAAGTCTATATTTTTAGGTTCCAAAATTTCAATATCAGCTTTCCATGACGAATGAATCTTTGTATAAAACTCGTCATCATACAATACTTCCAATCCAGTTAAAGACATACATTTAGCTGACTTTAGACAAGCAACATGAGAAGATTCCTTACCAGCTGCTTCACCAAATTCGATCGTGTGAGGTTCTTTATCAGACTTGATGCAGAAAAAAGAATGGAGAGAAGGAATATTCCATGATACATTTCCTTGATCAGTTGAAGCTGAGCTAACAAGATTTTTTTCGCTATAAAAGTCCCTCAACTTGGGCTCATTGTCCTTCTCGCAAAATCCATTGAAAAATTTTCGGAAAGAATTTGTTAAAGGCACATTTGAAATCATATCGTTATATTCATTTTCATAATTGATTTTGTATGTACAGCCCGAACCTAATGCACCAGCTTTAACACAGCCAACGAGTTTTTTCTTTAATTCAGCCATTTTAGTTCTATTAATTGCCCTAATAATACCTTTAATTCTAGTGTAATCTGGTATAATATTTGCAGCAGCACCACCATCAGTCACAATAAAATGAATTCTATCAGTTGCTTCAAACTGTTGTCTTAGTAAGGAAGAAGCGTGCATAAAAATAGACGCCGCATCTAAAGCATTAACTCCCTGCCAAGGGCAAGCACCAGCATGGGCGCCCTTTCCAAAATACTCTATATTAAATCTAAATGACGCAGCAGTACGTACGAAGGCTTGACCTGGGCTTTCGGAATTACCATGATGCATTATGGAAACATCAACATCGTCATATGCGCCTGATTTAAGCATTTTGCCTTTTCCATCACCACCTTCTTCAGCTGGCGTACCAAAGAGTTTTATTGTTCCTGCGATGTTAAACTTTTTCATTGCCTCAGCTGAAGTGATTGCTGCAGCAATTGCACCAGTAGCTATAAGATTGTGGCCACAGGCGTGTCCCATTTCAGGCAACGCATCGTATTCAGCATTGAATGAAATTACTTTGGAATTTTCTTTAGGTTTATGCTTGAAGATAGCCACAAAAGAGGTATCAATTCCGAACGCAGATCTAGTAACTTCCCACCCAGGTTTTTTTTCCAAATAATCAGTTAGATGCGCATGTGCTTTAAATTCCTAATTTCCTGTTAGTTTCCTACTTTGATATATTCATTAATAATACCATGTGTGTCACACATACCTCGAAATTTGTTTCAGGATTATTGTATAAGAATTGGTTAATTTCTATAGAGAATTCTTGGGAATTCGAGTCAATAAAGTCAGACACAAAATCAATTAATTCCGTCTTCTCTTTCATTTAAATTCATAAAATATTTATATACCTCTTTTTATCTATCAAATTCGAAGGAAGAAGTTAATTTATTAAATAGCATAGGTGGTTGTAAATATCGGAATCATCATCCGTTATGACAAAAAAGGGGAATCTGACAGTTTGACTCTGTCGAATGCGTATCACAATCAAAAAAACCCCAAAAGCATTACCCGGTTATGTTCCGCATAGGAATTGATAAGACTCAGATATAATATTATCTACTTTACTCTTCAATTGAATGCAGTACAAAATACATAATACTTCATTGGATTTTTTATTTTATCGTTTACTTTGGAAATATGTTTTGCTGATTTATTTATAATTTTGTTTTATTATTTTTAAAAGTGAAAAGATATTATCATCTGAATACCGCACTCGTATTTCATGTTCTGGGGTTCCAAGTACTATTGGAATTGAAACATTTTTTGAAAAACATGAAACTTTTCTTGCATATAGTCCTGCATCCCCTAAAAATGAGTTAGGTGCCACTATATCTTCCTATGAATACACAACCACCCTTCTATCAGAAATATCAATCACAAATGAAAACAAGCCTGAAGGAACCAAAGTATCTTCACGATGGAGCCTAAAAGTGAAGCCAGTAATTTGAGGTATAGTTCAGCTAATAATGGTCCCCCATTTTTATATTCGCATTTCCATACTATTTCATTTGTGCGAAGTGAAAGCACTAGCATCGAATTACAAGCTGTATCTACCGGAAAACCATATATAGGTTCAGGCATAAGAAATCGTGGATATTATCTTTTACTTTTGCAATATTAGTTAACTTTATATAGTGATCCAATATTATCGATTATTATAATTTTAACAAGTAAGGTTTCTAATTTTGGTATTTTTGTATTATTAGATTAAGTTGAAGACTTCGATTCCTTTGGCATAGGTTTTCCCTTCTTTAATAGACTTAAATCCTAATTTGGTCCACTGTAATATAGGAGGAATGAATGAAGCATTGTATAATTTTTTCATTATCAATTGAATTTGGTGTATCGCTAAATGTTGCTTATGACAATTATTAACTCACAATTTTCTTGTGATCCCTATTCGTAAATTATATGCACTAATATTTTCAGTGCTCCTATTTGAAATATTTTAAATTTCGCAACCATTGAAAAATACTAGCGAAAAATACGTATTTGAAGTAATATATTTTTGAAATATTTTACTTTATTTTATATCTTTCTTGATGGAGTTAGGTTGCATATTAAGACTCTTGAAGATGATAGAGTATTATTTATGCCAAAGTTTTCAGGTTTATGGGATGAAAGTGTACCACTTCAGTCACATTTTGGTTATATTTACAATATAAACTAACTCACATTACGTTTTTGATGATCAGTGACCCTTTTCCAATATTATATCAAAGATTTTTTGTTAATTAATATATTTTTTGTAACTTACCTTATTATAGTAATGATAATAAAACCTTTTGGATATATGAATACTTTTAAATTTACTAAATTAGTATCCCTTTTTTAAAAAAACCTTTAATAATGAAAGGACAATCAGGAAATAAATCTGCCTAGTTCAAAAAACATTATATATATTTTCCTAGATTCGCTGAAATAAAAGATTTGTTGAAATCAAATTTTTTAACAGGTTTAATCATAGATTAAAAATGAAATTAGGAATATTCGTTATAATTTATAGTATAGTATCATTAGCAATTGCTTAAAAAAAAGAACAAAAATTAAGAGGGATTCTATTTCTTTAAATAGTTTTACAGGAAATTGAAATAGCTACGCAGGAAGTGGGAATGGAAAAGGTAATGGTATTGTTGGTAATAATAATGGCAACAACAACGGTAACTTAAACACTGGCAGTGAAAATGGCAATGGTAATGGCAACGGTAATATCAACGGCGTGAATAATTTATGTGACAACAATGGTGTTGGCAACGGTGACTTCAACAGTGGAAACTACAATGGTAATTTAAATGGGAATTCAAGAACTGGCAGTGGAAATGGAAATATGAATGGTAACAATAATATAGGTAATCAGAACGGTATTAAAAATGGAGTTAACAACATAGGTAGCAGTAATGGAAATGTCAACGTAATTCTAATACTGGTAATTTTAATGGTGTTAAGAACGGCAACTCAAATATAGATAAAGGAAATGGAAATACTAATGGTAACAATACCTTGGAAATGCAAATTGAATTCAAAATGGATTGAGTAACATAGGTAATGGTAATACGACAACAGACATTGAATACATAAGTTATATTCCACCTATTGCAATGAAAAAGGCTTTGCTTGGTCTATAGTGTGCCAACTATTGAAATCTAAAACTATTTTTTTTTTATATATGCCTTTCGCGAAGCGAAACCTTATCTTGAGATCTAAATATAACTGAGTTCTCATTCTGTTATATATTGAATGCCCCACTAAATTATTTTTTATTTATTGAGTAATTAAGGAATTCATTATGCGACAATACGCAAGTGTATCACTAGGAACTCAATTTGAGAGAACTCTACGTTAGGAGGTTTAGATAAAAATAAGGATCCATCTTTGCAAATTTCTTAGTACGAATACATGAAATTATATCATAAATAATTTGCTCTTTGAAAATTTACATTCTTGATAACTATACTGGAAATAAATGGAATCTTAATTTATCTTATGTCATTCTAAAAAATTATTTCGTACTGCGTTAGGTTTATATAATATATTTTGGATAAGTGGAATGTGATTTTAAGGACATCTTTTTAAGCTGTTAAGTCAATGTTTTTATGGTTATCTGTCTTTTCATGACACGGTTCACTACAAATATGATTAAAGGTATGGATTATGTTATATTTTTCTTATTCGCATCAATGGCAATGATATCTATACCTTGAGTTTACTTCCTCTTTCCTGAAACTAAAAGGATACCATTAGAAAATATGGAAGAACTCTTCGATTACCCAGCATCAAAGGCTCATCTACTTGTTTTCAACGATTGGAAACGCGATGTACTCCAAAATGACACACATGCTAGGTCACTAACATCGCATGATAAGTTAAAGCAAATACTTGAACATGTTGGTGCAAAGTTAAATATATAGGGTTATATAAGCCACATGGGTTTTCTGAAAAAGATGGAACATAACGAAATTTATTCAGTTTGAATGAAGTTATATTTTGCATTCAAAAGTTGAACTTTGCTTTCGTGCCGTCATCAGTCCGAGAGTACACTTCTTTTTATAGATATTATACTATGCATAATACTAATAGAAAAGTAGAATTATGGCAAAAGCTTTGGTCCTATTTGAAAAATTCAAAACGCATAAGAATAAAGAACTAATCTTATCGATGAAGTGTTCTAGACAACTATTATTAAATTCATTCAAGCTTAAAAAGGATGATTTTGAGTTGGAAATCAAGAATCAATTATATTATTCCCACACCTGCAATAGCTCAGAGTAGAAATTATGATAGCGATTACCAGTAAGTATCAACGATTTTAACCTGGGCAAATTTTCTAGTTTTAACGTTGGCTTTGAACCAATGCTATTCAGCCTATCATCAATACCTATTTTACACCATGCCAAATTCAATTGCACCAAAGACTCCGGAAAAACATTCATAGTTTGTTCGTTGAAAAAAGAGCTCAAGAAATTACCACTCAAATCTAATATTTTTAAAGATAATGGAAGATTTGCTAGATTACTTATCAAGTTCCGCGATAAATTAAGATTCACCAAGTTTTGAAATAATGGTTTATGTAAGAAATTACAATTATGTAAGTTGTTGCCTGATAGTACTAGTACTTCTAACTTGGAAGACATACCAAGGCTAATTGATATCTTAATCAAGTTATTATTAGATAAATCTAACTTTTTTAAATTGTTTAAGTTGCTGATATTAAAGCTATCAGATAGGGTATAAATATTATTGTTTGATAAATCAAGATCTTGTATCAGAGGAGGAAAGTATAATCTAGCCAAAAATTCATCGTCAATATTATTATACGATAGATCTAAGGTTTTCAAATTATGACATAGATGACAATTATGATTTTTAAAATATGCAAAGTACACCCTCAATTTTGATGAGTTGAAAAGACTCAACTTTAAATTCTCTATACTAGGATTCTTATAACCCTTTTCAGAAAATAAACTTTTTTCGAATTCGTTATATTGTTTCACAGTTTTATAATTAATTGCAAACCAATTTACGGTGCAATCGCAACAGATAAAATGTTGAAATATTGCATTTAACAACAATTCAGTACCAATCAGATTATCACCATATATGTTTAATTGAAAATTAAATCTATTTGTAAATAATTTGAGCTTCTTTAAATAGTGACTTAACATAAAATTGATATAAGTATAAGAGTAAATACTATTGCAATCGAACAAAACGAGGGAAATCTCTCTGGGTCTTATAGTCATTTCCTTTGTGATTATATATCGTAATTGGGAATCTGATAGCTGAAGGGAATTATTGATATTCATATTGGAAATGGTCACATGTGTACCTTGGTATTTAGCAGAGAAAGCAATCTGTCTAACTTGATGATATGAACTAAATGTTTTCTCATAAATTAAATTGTCAAGATCAAACTTGCATGTTAGTTCATCGGGAGAAAGATATGATAATGTTTTTTCCATCAACTCAACTGGAAATAGAAAGAATAGGTTCATTATATAACTTGATTTTTAAATTGTGGAAAATTTGGTTAAGTAAACTTTAGCTTTAAATAGTCGAGTAACTATCAGGGTTGAGAGAAATTGCATTAAATAAAGAAATTAAATATTACTCTTAATTTCAACTTTGAGCTATTTAATTTATAATAAAGATTATATTTCAATATAGTATTATTAATACTTTCAATGCAGTAACGGCACTTCAGCACTATGGATTATGGTTCTCTCATAATCAAAATTTTCAACTTTAATACTATGTAATTCTAGTAAGCAGTCCATCGAACCACATCTTCTGAATAAAAATTGTTTCAGCGACAAAAAATATAGATCAATATAAGAATTCTTTGAATTTATGCAATGTTAGAGTTATCCATAATCTAGTCTATTTTTAATTCTTGTAATTCATGAAATGTTGCAGAATCTTCGGCAAATGTAATTCGCAGCACATAAATTCATTTATCAAACTACAAAATTATATTATTTGAACTATAGTTAGCAAAGAAGGTCCACTTGTTATAGAACCAATTCATATTCTTTAAAATTAAAAAAAGCATCGAGAATAATCTGTAAAGGAACTTATGCTTGTTACTTCCGTGGAGAAATATAATAAGATCCGATTGGAGATTTCGGAAATCAAAAACCGAATGAATATGGTAGGTATATATAGGGAGCAGTATGCATTAGGAGAAGGCATAATAATGGTAGAGAGAATTAAAGTACAGTAAATTATGTGTTTATATTCTTCAGCTGATGCAAATGAGTTTTGGTTAAATCTAAATCTTTATTATCTTACGGAGGTGTCTTCACACCCATCATAGTTACGAAAGCAAAAGGAGTATATCTTTGTACCCATGATGGGAAGCATATATTGGACTTCACATCAGGTAAATGTCTTGTTTGCTTGGTCACAGTCTTCCTGAAATATCTAAAACTATCACAGAACATGCCTTTAATTTAGACCATCTTATTAGCGGAATGGTTTGTCCCTATAGTTGCAAACTTGGCACATAAATTGACAAGAATTTTACCAAAAGGTTTAGACAAGGCTATGTTTTTAAGTACAGGAGGTGAAGCAAACGAAGATGCTATCAAATTAACAAAAACATGTACTGGGAAATTTGAAGTTGTTGCTTTAGCCATGTCTTGGCATGGTATGAAAGGAGCTTCTAATGCGACAACCTATCAGTCTGGGAGGCAGGGAGAAGGCCCAATAATACCTGGGATATATTTAATATGCCTTGATAGCCCTTACTTATACTTGCTACTTTAGGATTAAAGTATGTCAAAGCAGCAAAAAAAGCAGCCAGACCAGAAGTTAGTCACAGTATGAGTCCAAAATACTATCCAAAAGCTTCTCAATTTTTTTCGGAATTTGAGAGGCATACATCCGCAAATTAAAATATCTGTACAAAAATATGGATTATATAAATTTATCTTTGTAATATTAGAATATTATCCTTATGAAATTAATAAAGAATATTGTACAATTAATTAGACGCATGAATACCATTAGTTGATAATCCAGTCATATCGTTTAATAGGGATGAAAAAGATACTTTTTTCTCTTCCACTAATAGCGTAATTACACAAAATCCATCTAACCTCCTTTTGGAAAACAGATAACCAAACAATTGTCAATAGATTGTATCGCGGATTGACTACCCTAAAGGGGGTAAATTTTTCGATTGTTCTGCGGAGTGATAAGATGATATCAGTATTGAGCAATACTAAAAATGAAATTCGTGACAATATCGGTCGACTATAAAAGATGTTTTGCTTCCAGTTCTAAGATTTAATGGTTAGGGGTTATCAAAAATGTTACTTAATGGAGAAAACGTTTCTTCAGCAAGAAATTTGGCGAAGTATGAATCAAATGAAAATTCAGAGAAATCATCTCATCCAATTATATCAGTGAAGTCTGCTGTAAGAGAAGACGTGGAAAGTACTGCCATTGGTTTAGACTTGTACGAGCAAGCTCAAGAACTATCAGAAGAAGAGATTGAATCCGAATATTCAAAAATTAGACGAAAGATAGATAAGAGGTTATTACCGATCTTATGCATCACGTATACATTGCAATTTTTAGATAAATTGTCCCTTAATTATGCATCTGCTTATTCTTTAAAGGAAGACTTAGGATTAACGGGCCAACGATATTCTTGGGTAGCGGCAATATTTAACTTTGGTTACCTTTTTTGGGCATTACCATCTAACTACATTATCCAAAGAGCACCTGTCGCCAAATATACAGGCGTCATGCTTTTTGTGTGGGCAATAATATTAATAGCTCATATT
>NW_015385625.1:0-15445 GCF_001447935.2 Debaryomyces fabryi
TTCCATGTATGAACAAATAATTCTTGTTTAATATTATCTCCACAGTAATAATCACGACCTGGCGGAATGAGTCAAAAACCTTAGCTCCTATTATTTTGTTGAACATATACACCGCAAACTTCTTTTCCATGCAGCCTTGAACTCCAATCAAGCTTAGTGAAATGATATATCCTGTATTATTTTTGTTTAGCCAAGTTTCATCAAAGGCTTTCTTTCTTTGGTAGGTGTCTGGCAAAACTGGCAAAGCTTGGTATTTAATGGAGGTGTAGGCAAATACAAACAATAAAACGATAAACGAAATCTCCTGACACACAACTTGCTGTGAGTGGAGAGAAAAATTCTATCACACTTTTTAGTTTAAATGTTGGGTGGCCATATATCGGGTTTTCTTTTAGCAACTATTCAAGATGGAGTTGTTTAAAGCTGCAAAATTTATATTGCATATTGGTTATATAATGCATAACCTATGCGGCAGTCTCACCATGTGCGTGTAAGTTTTAAAGATCTCCCGATATTAGACCTTATTCTCGAATTTTTTAATGGGGGTGGGGATGTAGCTGGGGAAGAAAGTGTTCACCCCGATCATTTGTTTCCTTAATTATATCAGCAGCTAATCACAATGTTGGAAACAAATACTAATAAATGGTGAAATATCCTGAGCTTTTGTAGGGCTTTCCTGTTGTTAAATTCTTTATGATTATCGTATAAATAAATAAATAAATGCCAATTCAATTATATGATATAAAAGCTAAACAGGTCGACCAATTAGTGAATACATTGATTCAAGCCTTGATCAATATTAAAGATGACACGGGTAAATTTTTGATGAAAATTCCTGACGGGCGTATTATTGATACAAAGAGTTGGATCACATGCTGGGAATGGACACATGGTATTGGTCTTTATGGAATGTGGCATTACTATGAGCTCAATAATAATCCTATAATTCTAAAGCACATAGAAGATTGGTTTGAAGTGCAGATGTTTGGTCCTAATGGGACAACTTCGAAGAATATCAATACAATGGCGGTCTTTTTACCTTTATCGTATATATATGAAAGACACGGAAATGAGAAATATTTACCCTATTTAGATGCTTGGGGTGAATGGGCAATGTTTGATTTACAAAGAACAAAGTGCGGTGGGTTTCAGCATGCAACATACCTTACTGAGAATTATGAGCAGATGTGGGATGATACTTTGATGATGACCGTAATGCCTCTTGCAAAAATAGGTTTATTATTAGGAAGACCTCATTACGTCGAGGAGGCTAAAAAACAAGTTCTCCTTCATATTAAATACCTCTCTGACAGGAAAACCGGTTTATGGTTTCATGGTTACACGTTTGATGGTAACCACAATTTTGCGAATGCATTGTGGGCAAGGGGAAACTCTTGGATAACAATTGTAATTCCTGAGTTTATCGAATTATTAAAATTGAAACCCGGCGACCATTTATTGGATGTTTTAGTTGAAACATTTCAAGCCCAGGTTTCCAAACTATCTGAAGTTCAAGACGAGCATTCTGGATTATGGCATACATTGTTGGATGATCCTTCTTCTTATCTAGAATCCTCTGCTACTGCTGGGTTTGCGTATGGGATTTTAAAAGGTATCAGGATGAGAATTATTGATTCTAGATATAAAGGAATTGCTGTAAAGGCTGTTAAGGCTGTAATTGGACAGATCGATAAGAAAGGTGAGTTGTTGAATACCTCATTCGGAACTGGAATGGGTGGTACTTTACAGTTCTATAAAGATATTTCTTTGACTTCAATGCCATATGGCCAAGCTTTGGCAATCATGGCCTTAGTTGAATTTTCTCGACTCTATTTGTAATGGTGGCTTTGTTTTTTTTTTGTATATTAAAGACGAAATTTGAAAGGTCGCTAATTTCTAATTTTAGCAATGAAATACAACTAGGTAAAGCATTTTCTCTTTTATCTTTAAGCCACATAGTTATGAATAAAAATTATCAGTTCCATCTATTTCATTTAGCGGTCCTCGGGAAAAATCAATAATTTATACGTAATACTTCATCTATTCTTCAACATGCTTGTTCGTGATTAATAGACTACTGTACTCAATACAAATAAGTAACTAATTGATTTTTGAAAAATTTAATTTGAAATATATTCTTTCCATAAACTATACACACGCTTAATACGCATAACGGAAGCTAACATTCTCTACGTCTGTTAAATCTTCGAAAGCGTGCTTCAATTCTTTATCCGCGACCGCTTTACCTCCTTCAATTAGTTTGTCTTTTCTCGAGTTTTCCTTCATCAACCATAACCTCATACAGACTAATAAAATTATTAATGCAGCATAACATCCCATGTGAGTTGCGAATGCAGTCAAATACCTTGGTGAATCCTGAGCTCTGAAAACTTGAGGGCCAAGGCAATTACCAACAGCCCATCCAACAAAGTTTAAAGCAGTACAGAAAGATTTTTTAGACTGACCTGCAATATTTCTTGAAAGCAAAGAAAGTCCCAAGTTCGCAACACCCCAAAATGACAAAGTTAAGTAATAACAAAAGAGTAACACCCCTCTTCTAAGTTTATATTCGTAGGAATTTGTATCCAATCCAGTATATGTTACTGTCATCAACACAACAGTTCCGACAATCGAAGGAACCACATAGCAAATCATAAAAATAATATTTTGGTTGAACTTAGAAGATAACCATGCGGACGTTAATAATAAGATGATCAAGTAGGCACCTAACACCATAGCTAATAATTGAGTTTGCAAAACAGAAAAACCAAAAGACAGGATAATTATGTTAGCGAATGCACCAAGTCCTGATGTAGGTAATGAGGTTAAAAATTGAATAAAAAAATAACAATAAGTTTGAGGATCACGCAAAGCTTCATAAACTTGATAATATTTGAATTCCTTGTTCTGGATTCCAGTCTGGTTAGAGCGTACCCTTTCTACCATCAATTTTTTATCATCTTCAGAAAAACATTTTGCATGCATAGGAGAGTCTGGAGTCCACCATAAAACGAAAATTCCCCATACTACAGTAATACATCCATAGGTCAAGAATAATATTTCCCAATTTCTTAAAGCGGCTCCTTCAATCAAAGAAAAGCAATACGATAATAATCCACCAACAATTTGTTGCCCACCATTCATCATATACCATAGAGCAATAATTTGAGCTTGCTCTGATCTTTTATACCACATCGCTGACATTATAATAAAGCATGGCTGACAGCAGCATTCAAAAAAACCTAGTAAAGTTCTTACAACAACCAAAATTGCAAAGTTCTTGCCCAATGCATGGCAACCTAAGACAATTCCCCAGGCTATAATATTGAAGGCCAAATATTTAGCGATTGGTAGCTTTTGGATTATCCAATTAGTTGGCCATTCCCAAAATAGTACTGCTAAATAAGTACATGTCGTTAACCACGAATACTGTTGGCCTACCAAACCAGCATCCTCTCTGATACCCATTATAGATGCAAACGAAATGGTACCTTTATCTAATGCCTGCAAAAAATAAGTAACTATCATACATGGTAAGATTCTCTTATTTATCTGACGTCTTAACCTCCTATTGGTTGCATCATCAATTTCAATAGCACTTTCTTCCATGTAGGCTAGGATATCTTTATCGATTCTTTCCTCCTCTATATTGTCACCATCCCTCAAAAGCAAATCGTTATTTTTTCCTGGTAAACCAGTCTCTATTGTCTCCACATGCTCAATTATGCCTTTAATTTTACGCTCATCCAAATACGAAATTACCGACGAAGAAATATTAGAACTGCTATTATCGTTTTTGGATACTTTCAATGATACCATTTCGTTAATGAGGACAATATTTTTGTCGTTTGAAAATGAAGAAGGAAACCTCTGTTCTTTTAAATCAAATCTACATTGAGCACTTAACAGTATAAAGTGTGGGGTACATAATTATAACTATAAAATTAAAAACTTTAATCAGTAAATGTGACTATGACTACTCACATATTGACTTAAATTGATACCCTGTATTGAAAATTGAGTTAAATTCAAATCAAAGAATTAGATGTTTTTGACTTCACGGCTCAAAAAAGGACCGAAATTATCTTTCTGCTAGATCCCCTCCCCCCATCAATTATTTCTCCATTACCCCGTATGCCTTGGAGAATTCTGAACTCAGAGCTGTAACCAAATACTTTCCTTCTTTAGTGTGTGATATAGCTAGAAACTTTAAATAGAATTAACTTGGCATCTACTAAAGACTCTATTGGAAATTGCCTTAATTCATCAAAATTTGCAGCCAGATCCAAAAGAAATTACAGCTCAACATAATAAAGCAGATATTAAAGTTATTAGGTCTTATAATTAATATAAATTTATCATCAAGAGAAGAAAAAATTATTAAATTAATAAGCATAGTTTAAAAACTAAAAAACTAATAATTTGTAAAATCAAGTACTAATTATTTACTAATGATAAATATGCATTACTTTTCCTAATTGTATATTTTCGCTGTATTTCATCTCTCTAACTTTATTTCTAATCACCTTTATGCTTTTATAAAATAAAATCAAGTTTATTCTATTGTATGTATAATATCAATTATGAGAATAATTGGGATAATATGAATATATTTTATATATTACAAAATATATGTAATTATAAACAAATCCTAAAAATGAGAAAGAGTTTTCTATCCTTAAAATCCGAAATATTCAAGAAATTCAAATGCTCAGATTTTTGTAGCTCTTTTGAAAGCAATATGAGATTCAATCTACAGGACATGGCACAATATAAAAACGCCATAGAACATTGATATTTATTTGATATAATATTATTGAATAATTTTATGTTCTCCAACTAAAATATAGATTCTGAGGTAAAAATCGCATGACGAAAAAACGTATCAATTCGAAATATGGAATGCAATCCTCAAAACGATCAAGATTTACTTAAGCTGGAATAATCTTATGAGTTAATTTTTTGTATTGAATAATAAAACTCACCTAATTAACTCCCATTTCTATTCGATGTATCAAAACAATACAATTTCATTGTTTAATTTTACAGCATTGAATCGACAACTATGCTTTTAATCGCTTCAAGATTAAATAATATAGACATAAGATCATGGGAATGCTTGTTAAGTCACCGAATTCATCTCTATTTGTCAAAAGAACTGAGCGCGGGCATTCATTTAGAATAATTTATAATAAATAAGATTAGACAAATTTGTTCTCTTCCTCATGAGCTAAATAAGAAAATCTTGTTGAGCGAGTCAACAACCTGACTAGCCGGAAGAACTGGAATTTATATATCTCAATAGGAGAACTCGCATAAACTTATCCGGAAGCAGTTTGGTTAATATTCGAAATAGGTAAGCTATTGTTAAAATTAGGATATTGACACGATTTCCCCACATTTATTTAACATTTTTTCCGAACTGTTGCATTTTGGGGTAATCTAAACAGGTATTTTGTCCGAGCTTAATAATATGTGTAATTATCCGTACAGACAATTATACCAATTACAGCCATGGACACAATATAAAATCAATTAGAGTCAAAAGAAGTGGAGTTGAAAGTTCGATGGTATAAACATGAATAGAAGCTGCATAAAATTACAATAAGATAAACTTTATACAATAGTTTCGATACTTTTAGGCTGTATTGTTAGTGTTATAATTCAATGACAAAATTTTAACAGTTTCATCTTATAATGTAACGTCATGGCTTGTTTCACGTAATATGAACTGATATTTTATAGTTTACATTTCAAATTTGGAAGTCTTTCCGAAACTATAGTAGTTGGCAATCAAGATTTCTCGAATATAAATATTCAAAGATTTCGCTTCAGTATGAGTTGACAATTCATAAATGAGAAGACAGTTTAGTAATGAAATATATCGATACAACTTTGCTAGTAGCTTTTTTAGCTCTTTCTAATGCAGCACCTTCAAAAAAGCGTAATGAAACAATTAATTCTAATGAAAGCTTCTTGATTTTTGGAACTTCTAATCAATATTCAACAAGTCCTCCATTTTACCCATCACCATTGGGGGGAAGAATTGAAAATGTTTGGCTGGATGCATATAGTCAAGCCAGAGAAATTGTTGAAACGCTTAATATTGCGGAGAAAGTTAATATTACTACTGGAATTGGGATGGCTTGGAGTCCCTGTGGTGGCAGTACAGGCTCACTTAATGGAAAAGGCCTTGAATCCAACATAGGTTTCTGTGGAAATGATGGACCATTAGGTTTGCGAGGAGCTGATTTTGACTCAGCTTATCCTGCCGCTTTGACTGTTGCATCCTCATTCAATAGACAATTAATATATGACCGTGCTGATGCAATTGGTTATGAGTTCAAGTCAAAAGGCGTTGATTTTTTTTTGGGGCCTGTTAGTGGCCCAATTGGCTACAAAGCGCTTGCTGGTAGAGGCTGGGAAGGCTTTGGTGCCGATCCATATTTGCAGGGTGAAGCAATGAAGTATACAGTCGAAGGAATTCAGAAAAATAAAGTAGTTGCGGTCAGTAAGCATTTTATTGGAAATGAACAAGACACTTATCGCTTTGAATTAGAAGTGAAAGAAGATGGATCCAATACTACTGCTGCCATTTCATCTAACATTGATGATAGAAGTATGCATGAAATCTATCTTTGGCCATTTGCTGAGGCAGTTAAGGCAGGTACAGGCTCTATTATGTGCTCATATAATAGAATTAATGGTTCTGCTGGTTGTGCCAACTCGTATACATTAAACAATTTATTAAAAACAGAGTTGGGATTCCAAGGTTTTGTTATGAGTGATTGGTACGCAACTAAAAGCGGTGTTTCCTCTGCTTTGTCTGGGTTGGATATGAATATGCCAGGAGATAATATGATAAGTGAAGGCTCTTATTTTGGTGGTAATCTTACTCAAGCTGTTTTAAATGGAACTATTCCCGAAGATAAATTAAATGACATGGCCACAAGGATATTAGCTTCATATTTCGTTGTTGATGGTAACCACACCGGTCCAAATTTTCAGATCAATAGCAAGAAAACTTATGACCATGAATATATCAATTCGAAGACTGGCAAGGGTTTTGGAGAAATTGTAATGGTTAATGAGCATGTAGATCCAAGAAATGATTTCACTGACAAAATTGCTTATCAAAGTGCAGTGGAAGGAATTGTTTTGCTTAAAAATGAACACAATATTTTACCCTTGAAAAACTATACGAAGATTGCAATTTTGGGTGAGGCTGCCGGCATTTCACCTGATGGATTTAATTGCAAGTTTGGTAGTTGCATAGGTGGTGCACCACCTTCAGGATATGGTTCCGGTGCTGGTTCACCTTCTAAATTTATTTCGCCGGTCGACGCTCTTGGGGAAAGATGTCGAAACGAAAATATTCAATATGACTTTGTAAGCTCAAGTTGGGATTTAAGTAATTCTATGGACAGATCTGAGCTGGCTCAAGCCGTTATTGTTTTTGCAGCTTCCATTGCAGGAGAAGCGGTTGCTATAGTTGACGGTAATAATGGTGATAGAAATAATGCTTCCTTGTGGTACAATGCAGATGAATTAATTAAGAATACCACTGCTTATAACAACAACACAATTGTAGTTGTTACTACTCCAGGGTCTGTTAATATTGAATCATTTGTTGAAAATGAAAATGTCACAGCTATATTAATGTCTTCGTACCTAGGCCAAGAAGCTGGGTCAGCAATTACAAATGTATTATTTGGTGATTATAACCCATCTGGTAGAATTCCATTCACCATTGCAAAAGATGATCTGGAATATGTTCCAGTTATATATAATACTACTTTGGATGAACCTCAAGATGAGTTTACTCGCTCAATATTTTTAGATTATAGGTACTACGACTATTACAATATTACCCCAAGATATGAATTTGGTTATGGTCTTTCCTATTCGAATTTTACCTTTGGTAACCTTACAATTTCAGAAGTAAATGTACCTTCCAAGGATTTACTTTCTGAATCACCTTATTTGCCAGCTTACAATTTTTCTTCTGATAACTTAGATCCAAATGAGTATACGTTCCCAGAAGGATTCAATAAACTTGAAGGATATATTTATCCATACATTGACAGTATTGAAGTCAATACCACCAAAGAATTTAGCTATCCAGAAGGATATTCTACTGATCAATTAGCAAGTCCACCAATTGCAGGAGGTAGTTTAGGTGGTAATAAGCAATTATGGGATGTTGCATATCATGTCGAAGCTGAATTAACAAACAATGGTCCTTATGATGGTTCTTATGTTGCACAGTTGTACGTGGGAATCCCATCTACCGATAAGTTCCCAAACGCCCCTGTTCAATTAAGAGGATTCGATAAACTTTCGTTAAATGCCAAAGAAAGTGGAACGGTTGAATTTGATATTACAAGGAAAGATTTATCTGTTTGGGATGTAATGACTCAGTCTTGGATCGTGCAGCATGGATCATATAACCTTTATGTGGGATCTAGCTCAAGAAATCTAGAATTGGTTGACACTATTAATATTTCTTGAATATAACCTAATTCATTATTAAGCAAGTATCCTTATTTATGTATGCATTCTAGTATAATTGGTATACGTAAATCAGATTGAATCAAAACAAACTTTAGTATAAGAAATGAATAATTTAATACTGCTTTAAATCTATTGTAATTTATTCTTAATACGAGATTAAAAAATTTCTGCGATTATTAACTATAGAGACATCTCGTAAATGTACCCCACTCGAGCATCCAAGATCTTTTTCTGAAAAGTTTTTTTGCTACACTCATAATGTTAATTTATAAATCATTTCATGAATCATCTATTTAAAATAATGTGAGAGTATGATTCTATATGATCAATTATTGGGGTTATTCAAAAGATCACAATATAACTTGGACCGAAACTTGGATTATATTTTAGAGGATGTCAGACGCTATACACCATCGGAGGCATTGATAATGAGAGCGTTTTCTATTGCTGTATCAAGTGTTTCAGTATTATCTGGTATGATAGCGATATACTTCTTTTTGGCTATAGATCATAAGAAAATTTTATACAGACATCGACTAATTATGCTTTTAATTTCATTTGATTTATTTAAGTCGATATTTTTGCTAATATTTCCGGCAGCTGTTGTATCTAATCCATCCGCTTATTTTAATGTTCAATTTTGTAATATGGCAGGATTTTTTACGTCATTTGCAATGGAAGGAGCGGACTTTACAATCATGATTTTTGCTATTCATACTGTAATAATAGTTACCTGGCCGAATTTTAAATCTAAACATGGTTACAATCACGAGGGAGGATTATACAGATATCGATATTTGGTATATACAATTCTATTCTGTGCACCTTTAATATTAGCATCGCTAGCATTCGTCAACAATAAAGGTTATGTTCAATTAACAAACGTGTGCTATTTGCCTGCTAGACCAATCTGGTATCGATTAGTATTAAGTTGGATTCCACGTTATATCATTATAATTTCCATTTTTATTATGTATGGATATATCTATCATCGTGTCAAGAAGCAATACAAAGAAATCCAGATTGCAACGAATGATTTATATGGAATTAAAAGGAGCAAGAAAACAATTTTGTCGAGGATCTATAAGGCTCTGGGTTTTATTTTGTTTACAAACGTTACTTTGTCGGATGATTCTCATAATGAGGAGGAATTGACTATGGAAGAAACAACCAGCACTCGATTATCAGGACCACAATCTTATACCAAACAAGAAGTTAATGTCTTTAAAAAAGCAACTGGGATTCGACTTAATGATGAATCAAATCACGAACTCAAAAAGCGTCGAGAACAGGTTGAATGGCAAATGAAAGCTATATTCATTTATCCAGTGGCATATGTATTAATTTGGATGTGGCCAATGATCGCCCATGGTATTGATTATAGACATGGGCTTACAAAACCCCCGATTGTCTGGCTAAATGTGCTTGGTGCTATTTTGCAGTCATCTAATTGTGCTGTGGATGCTGCTATATTTCTATGGAGGGAAAAGCCTTGGAATATTACAACCCAAAAGCTAGGAAATACAATGACAGAAGAAATTGTATATCTGAAATGGAGAAAGAGAGTCGCATGTCTTCCTTTGTTTAGCCTTCCTGATACAACCGAGAGTGGAGCACGAAATTTAAATAATGGCTCGATTCTGAAAACTAATTTTACTGTTTGCTCAAGAGAAAGAGATGACAATCTTAATGAGTATCCTTATTCTTTACCAGGATTGCAAGCTTCCAAAGATTTTTCTCATGATTCAAATACCGATTTTATAAAGTCAACTAAGAGAATGCTTTCTTGTTATAAATATAAATTATTTTCGAGCGGATCTGGGACAAATGATAAAGAAGCAAAGGAAATAGACGTTTCAAATGAGGATAAGTTTAATAAAAAGCGTTTGAAAGAAAAGTACTCGCTGATCCAACCTGAGATTCAAGATTTTTGTATATCTAGGAGGCATTCAAGTACGGAATCAGGCATTGATAATGATAATATAAATCACGATAGTTTAATCAATCCAGGAAGGAGTAGTGATAACTACGATCTAAAGCATACTAGAAGAAGTTTTCATGATAAGAGTAGGGATATGGGTTTCTTTGAATTTTTACAGCAGTGATAAAAATACGCATTGATGATGATAATTACAAAGCTTTTTTATTCGAGTATTCTTTCCATTTAAAAGATTATTATTGGTTCAGACAATTTGGATTCGTTGTTTTTTAATTTAACACCTATAGTATTCCGAAAATATGGCTAAGTTTAAAGTTCAAGTACACTTTCGAAAAGGCCAAATAGGCTAAAATCGTGCATACTTATTTAGGAATTATCTTTACCGATATTGAAATTTAGTTACATGTTTCGTCTAGCTATCGATGTATTATATTAATATTGTAAAATGCCACCAATATGAAGTATTTCGCAAGAGAAACTGTTTCTTTAAGTTCGTAGAATTGTCAAGAAATATAACTTTTAATCAATTGCAGATATTAATAGACAAAATTTCAATAGAGTGTTATATCCCTGAAAAAATAACTTTTAGTCATCAGTTGCGAATATAGAATTTTTTTTGTTATCAAATATCTAGTACTAACCATTTATCTGGTGTTTGATAAAAACTCTCTCTTATATAAAATGAATAATGATTTTCTTAGGATTTATATAATTCTAATCTTTGATATGTGAAACGATTTTTTCACGTTTTACTAAGAAGACTCCACGCCAATATCTCATATTGAGGAGTGATTAGTGATTTAATTGTTACTAGGATCCAAATGATATTTTTTTACACTGAGGTCTAAGAAAGGTGCTCATCGCAATTAAAGTATTTTAATGAAGAAGCAAATAAACTTCAAGTCCGGAAGTTGCTTTACCAACACTGGTGGGATTGAAGAACAACGTAAATAACTTGAGGATCCTGGAAGGCTGTCAAATTTATTTATTAAAATATTATTATTGGACATATATGTAAAGATGAATATTACCAAGGATTTTAGGCATTTTTTGATATTATAAGGTTGGAAAAATTAAATTTGTACTTGGAGAGCCTAAATTATGGTATCCATTATGCTACCACTATCTACGTTTAACTTAATTCTAGTTATGCAAACCATTTTAAAGAATGTTAGTTTAAGCAAAGTGTATTCTTCTCAGAAAAAATTAGAAGACCAAAAACGAATTTTGTTCACTTCAAGGTCAATAATATTCGAAAAAGGATCTTCTTAGATACCGCTTAATAAATTTCAACTCTCTTGACTAACTAAGCTTATCCTTAATGGCTCCAAATGTTAGTCAATGGTAACCAAAATATAGTTACAGAATTAGCAAGCGGAATCTATAAAGCCCTTTTTATACAAGGAATGTGATCATTTAGGTATCTTGATTTGGCAAGACTTTATCGTCGATTGTGCGCAATATCCAGTGCGCTTTAGAACTTAATGAAAAATTCAAATTCGAAGCTTTTTATCATATAAAAATATTAATGAATCATTTCTTCGTTACCCTCTAAGTTGGGAATAATAAAGAATATTACGTAGCAGAGCAATTAGATTTATGTTGGTACAGAGAGCGTTTGTCTTGAGACTATTGTAAAACCACATCCCTTGCAAGAACAATTTATGAAATCGTCTTGCCAAAATTATTACAAGGATATACGAAAGATGCTTCTTATCATCTTTTCTCTCTATGGGTTGGAAGGATGAACCTATTATTTTTAGTCACATCATTTTTTTTTGGCTTCTATGATCCATTCCATGATGTCCTGCGTGAAAACCATTTATTTATAAGCTGCTAGCTTATTTAAATAGAGCTTTATCAGTCGTTCAAATTGTCGCAAAATATATCGCTTAGTTGAATATCCCTCACATCCAAAAATCTGGGCATTTAAAGATTACGAATAGGAAGAAATAAAATAGACTGAACAATAATTACCCCGATAAGTTGAGCGAAAAACGTAGCAACCAATAGAGCAGGAATTCAGAAAATAGCGGGGGGAACGAAAATTATATAGAATGCTCAAGCGAGAAATCAAAGATAATTGATATAAATAATGGCTAAAGCATTTTTTCTAATTTAATTTGAATTATTGAATAAACTATTCAAAATGACTGTTATTCAAACAGCTAAAGCTTTAAAACCAGCGTGGTGGAAGGAAACCACAGTCTACCAAATCTATCCATCTTCCTTCCAAGATTCTAATGGAGACGGAATTGGTGATCTTCCAGGTATTACTTCTCGTTTGGATTATATCAAGTCCATTGGTGTGGATGCAGTTTGGTTAAGCCCTTGTTTTGACTCTCCCCAGGTTGATATGGGTTATGATATTTCAGATTACAAAAATATTTACCCGGCTTACGGTACAATTGAAGATGCAGATGAATTAATCAAGAGTGTGCATGAACGAGGATTAAAGATTTTGATGGATCTTGTTGTTAATCATACGTCAGACCAGCATCCATGGTTTAAAGAATCCCGTTCTAGCACTGACAGCTTATACCGTGATTGGTATATCTGGCGTAAGCCAAGATACGACTCAGAAGGGAACAGACATTCCCCAAATAATTGGTCTGCCGCTTTCGGAGGAAGTGCATGGACATTCGATGAAGCAACACAAGAATACTATTTGCATCTTTTCGCAGTTGAGCAACCTGATTTGAATTGGGAGAACGAAAAAGTCCGTGCAGCAGTTCATGACATTATGAAATTCTGGTTAGAAAGGGGGGCTGATGGATTCCGTATGGATGTCATCAATTTCATTTCAAAGGATCAAAGATTCCCGGATGCAGAAGTTAAGAATATAAATGCTAGGTATCAAGATGGTTCTCTCTATTTTGCTTGTGGACCCAGATTACATGAATATTTACAAGAAATTGGTCAAATTCTTATCGAATACGATGCTTTTAGTGTTGGTGAAATGCCTGCTTGTAATGACCCGGAAGAAATTATTAAAGCTGTTAATATCGACCGTAAAGAATTGAATATGATCTTCAACTTTGAATTAGTAGATATTGATCATGGAAAGGGGGGAAAGTTCACTCCTGGAAGTTGGAAGCTTGCTGATGTTTATAAAATTATTAACAAGTGGCAAACATTCATGCAAGAGAATGGTGGCTGGAATGCTATTTACTTGGAAAACCATGATCAACCACGTTCTGTTTCTCGTTTTGCTAACGATAGCTCAGAATTCAGAAACATTAGTGCCAAAATGGTTAGTACATTCTTAGCTCTTCAACAAGGTACCTTGTTTGTTTACCAAGGACAAGAGCTAGGCCTCAGGAATGTTCCGATAACATGGAATATTTCCAAATACAGAGATCTTGAAACACTTAACCATTACAATGAATTAGAAGAGAATAATGCCTCTTCAGAAACTCTTGAAGCTACAGTGTTTGAATACCAAAAAAAATCAAGAGATAATGCTCGTTATCCTTTTCCATGGGACCGCTCAGTTAATGCTGGCTTTAGTACCTCATCCCCATGGATCGATATTAATGAGGATTACGTAGAATGGAATGCAGCGGAAGAGGATAAGGATCCGGATTCTGTTTTGAACTACTGGAGACGTGTTTTAAAAATAAGAAAAGAATGGAAAGATGCTTTTATATATGGTAAGTTTGAGATGGTTACAAATGTTGAAGAAGAGAGGGTGTTGGCATTTAAACGTACTAATAATGATATTAGTGCTCTAATCGTTTGCAACTTTTCGAATGATGCTTCCCCATGGACCATTCCAGAAGAGTTTGAAAACGGGAAAATTTTATTATCCAACTATAACAGATCTAAGATTACAGGAGTAAACGTATTAAAACCATACGAAGCTTTCTCATTACTTAAATAAACATTAAGAATTATTTTGAACGATTAGATAGACATTATATACACACATGGCAGAATAAAACAATTTTTGGTATTTTTGGTTGGTCTCTTTTCTACACCATCCAAAGAATCTAGGAAAGTTATATTATTTAACACTTAAAAAAGGAAAGATACTAGCACGATGAGAAGTAAATAAATTAGATTTATTTAATAAAATTGAGCCTTTTTTATCAATTCTAAAGAATCAACAATGAGTAAGATCCTTGCTAGTGGACTAAGATGTTTCAATGCGTTATGTTATTCAGGTAATTTCTAATAAGAAGCTTGCAACAAAATGAAAATAAGTAAAGCACATATATTGGTCTATTAAAATGAATTACAATAAGATGAAATCTTAATCAAAAATTAAAGCTCATTCATAAATTTAAAGAATTAAGAAACCTAAAGAATTATTATACTTTTTCAGATTTATGGACAAATTCATTCTGCTCAACTAGGTTCTTTATAGCATCATCTCCTAATTTAAGAATATAACTACCTGCATCAAAAACAGTCGGTTCTGTATGTTTGAAGTCTCTTGACTTAATATGTTGATGGAAAAGGTAATCAATATCTGCAAAAGTTTTACCTTTAGTTTCTGGTAACTCAAAATAGCACCAGAATGCACAAGCAATGGTGAATCCTGACCAGAAAAACCCCACTTTTGCCAGCCAGTTCCAAGCACCTGGATTAAGCATATAAGGCGTGAGCACACTTAATATAATACCAGAAACATTGTAGAGGTTTCTAGCAATAATAATACTCTTTGCACGAAGACGAACAGACGGTATTTCAGCAACTATGCAATAACATAATGGTCCAACAGTCAAGTCGTAGACCATAACGTAAATAATCAAAATGGTACCAACACCCCACATAGCATTTTTGTCTGTTGAACATCCAAGTCCTCCTATAACCATCAATAATACGGACAAAACACAAAGTCCTCCAAAATAAATTGTAAAGCGACCAAATCTCTTAGACAAAAACCAAGATCCAATAGTACCTACAATACCGAGAGCGAATTGAATAATTGTAAAAGTGAATGACATCTCTGTAGGCATACCTGCTTGAATATAGAAATAACTTGAA
>NW_015385626.1:0-15319 GCF_001447935.2 Debaryomyces fabryi
GAATCTAGATAAGTTTCTCTTTGGTTGGATATCTTGACCAATACCGAAGTTCTTTGGTCTGGATTCAACTAATGGGTTCTTAGAAGAAGCAGTCTTGGTGGACTTAGAAGCTAATGGTGCTGGAGCAACCTTCTTACCTTTTGGAGCCATTTTGATATATAATAACTTGAACAAGCAACTGTTTGTAGATGTGAAATTTTATTATATCTGAAATTTTCACTATAGTAAGGCAGAAGCTCGTCAGCCGAAAAAAATTCTGCGGTGTGAATCCTGTACATAAAATGGTTCCGCGCGTCATGTGATCAAATGTGACTGCGTTTTGTAATGATGTATTTTGCAGTAATGAAGGGTATTGGATTTAGCGGAACCGTCTTGTTGGTCGGTAGCGGATGATCAGTTAGCTGTAATACGGTCCTCGAGGGTAAAACAATGTCAGATACAAATAAAATGAAATAGTCGATGAAAATATTAAAAGTCTGTATAATGTAAAGACATAATTTAGGCCCGTAGGTATTTTTTCTAGACAAAACAGTAAAATCCTCTAATACACATCAAATGCTACAATCAGGATTACCGCAATTATTCTTATCTATTAACCTAAATTCCAGAATATAGGAACATATAAAACCAAAAGCATATAAAGCTGCACATATGTGCAGTTGAAGATAATTAGTGAACTAAAAAATTATTAGAAAAAGTGAATTAGAAAAGAAACATAGGGCCATAGGCTAGTCCCCTCCATAGAAGTCTATTTGCCATTATTATAGATGGCTTGTGTAGCATGCTCGCATGCTTGGTATAAAATTAATCTTGGCTGCAATCGAGCCACCTCGAGTTGCACCATCCTTTGATAGTGTACTGCAGCTTCGTGTTCCCGGCCTGCGGAGATTGATCATTGTAAAAGCACCTGCTGTTGTACAATACCCCGGCTGGCTTGTTGTAGTAATGGTGCCTGTCTCTGGTGTCCGTCTTTTTTTCGTTTCCCACGTACACGTAGCTCGATGAGTCAATATAAGCACCCGGCGAGCTGTCGATTCGAGGTGGAAGTATCACGTTGTCCCATAGCTTGTCTCGAGACAAGTTCGATACACTGATAATGTTAAAGCGACGGTGAAACTCCTTGGCTACACGTGACCGGTTTATCACATAAGACAACTCTCGGCTCGAATACGAGGTGGGCAAGATGCTCCGACATCTTGCCTCATAGTCTATAGCGTATAACCGAAGGAACAACGAATTCATACGGGAGTCTCTACCTCTGTATTCGTTCCCACGAGGCAATTCCAGTGGTGGACGCATCGAATCTCCCGATGCGCACATGTGCGTTTGCGGTCCTTCCAAATTAGAATCGTCTTCTCTCTCGTGACATGAAAGGCCTGGAACTGCGTCGTCTGTCATCCTGGGAGAAAGGTACCCATGATGTGATAAGATAGAGTATGAGGTACGGTTAATCGATGTCTTGAGTACTTTGAAAGCACGAGTGAATTTTGACACCGCCAGGCCCTTTACCGGAGCCTTCTCACTTTGCAGTTTTGTTATATGCATGTCTTTGTTCAAGCTGCTCAAAAGACTATCTGTGGCCAACGTGTCTGGCTTCAAGCTCCCGTCAAATGGTATGTTCACCGGCGAGATGTCTGAGTCAGATCCAGATTTTTTGGGTATATAGTGCAATGGACACACCGATTTTGGTGCGTCATTATTCTCACTTGACAAAATGGAACTCCACGATTCAAATAACGCCTCATCTTCATGAGAGATTCCCGTCGTATCTTCGTAGCCTTCATCATCAAATTCTGAAACATGTTCATCATCGCTACTCATATACTCATCTGTATTGCCTTCATTATCCATTTCTGCTATGTTTTCAACCTTGTTTCCCTTCGTAAACAAGCTAACGTACAGTACCATATCTCTTGTTCCATTCGCCAACCCATCTCTTTTGCAAAAACTTCTAGGCGTTTGTTGGTACTTTACCTCTTCAATCTCATTTATGCCCATTCCAATACTACCGTGATAATAGTCTTGGGGCGACATAGTCAATAGTACCGCATTTGCTTCATTTGCGACCCTAATAGGTCCTTCACCTCTGACTTCTTCAATAAGTCTACCCATAATACTCACAGTCTATGCGTCCATCAATAATGTGAATATATATATATATTATAATACTATATTATGAACTATAGAAGAAGAAATATTAATAAACAGCAATTTTTGTTCACCCATAAGAGTAAACTGGAACTTTTTCTTAATTCTCCTCGTGTGCTGGGTTTGCATATAAATGATTGCGTCCAACAATTGTCTTCCTTCGTATTTGCCAAATACCCCAGACGGAATTTCTGAGAACCAAAACGTAGTCTGTACTCTATACAAGGGGCTGCAACTAAGGTTCTGAGTGAAATGGTGAATATGTGTATGAAAAATCATAATAAATGTCTTCTAGACGTAGGCTCAGTCGATTCGTAGTCTAAATCATCCAAATCGTCGAGTTCCAAGTCATTTATGTTATCCGCAGTGTTTGCGACCAAAGAATAATCGTTCATAGGAGTTTTCTTGCCGTAAAATTCATCAAATAAACGGTCTATATCTTCTAATTCCGCACCCTTAGTTTCTGGGTAGAAATAGTACACAAAGAATACCGAGATGATACAACTGCACATTGGGAAGATGTACATAACCCAGCCAATTGATTCCTGGAGGATAGGGGTGAGTTGACCCACAATGTAGTTGCTTAGCCAGTTTGTGGCAGTAGAGAGTGAGACTCCCTTGGATCTTACGGCCAATGGATATACTTCTGGAGGAATCAAGAAGCCAATGGGGCCCCAACTGTAGCCAAAAGATGCGTTGTAGACGATAACGAGCAATGCAACCAATGTCGGAGTAAATGATTGGTTGAGATACATAATATAGGATATAAGAGCAAAGCATACGGCCATGGACAAGCCACCACTGATAAGGATTGGCCTACGGCCCCATTTGTCGACAAGAAACCATGGAGGGATGGTGGATGCAAGATACACCAAGCCGTTGATACCAGTCATCAAGAGTGCTTTGGAGTCGTTGAAGCCTGCTTCTGCAAACACCATAGGAGCATAGTAAGAAATGATATTGATACCGTTGAACTGGGCAAAAGCTAATGCCGAACAGGCAATTAACACTCTCGTTAAATAGTTAGAAAACATCTTACGCCAACTTCTTTCGGCCTTAGGAACCAACTTTCTTTCATTTAAGATAGAATTCTTAATCATGAAGAACTCTTTACGTGGTTTATCATCGTCTGGTGAACTATCATATAATAAACATAAAACATGGAAACCCTGTTGGTCATTATCGACATCAAGCAACCATCTAGGTGATTCGACCACAAAAAAGCCTCCTAGAAGTAGCACGAATGCGATTACAACTTGTATAAATAATGGAAGTCTCCAAGATAAGTTTGCTGCAAACGTATGGGGGTTTTCTCTAGCATCACCAATATCCTGAATAAAGTAACAGAAATAATCTACCCACACACTTAAGGCATATCCAGCAATATTACCACTGAACTCGCCGCATACTAATTTCCCTCTTTCTTCTGATGGAGATATCTCACATTGATAAGAAGGCACCATAGTGGACAAAATACCCACACCAAACCCACTGATAACTCTACCAACACCAAACACGTACAAGTTTGTAGCAAATGTTTGTAATAATCCTCCAATCATAAAGATAACAGTCCCCAACAAAATGGTCCTCTTACGACCATACCTATCGGAAATTTTCGAAACAAGCATCGACGAAATCATCGCCCCTATTTCCAAAATAGATATGATTGTACCTACTTCCGATGAAGTAGGCTCATTGAAATATTTTATAAAAGTAACAAATGTTAAAATCCCAGAACAAACTCCCTGCTCGTATCCAAATAATGAAACAAATAGTGATACAAACGCAGACGTGAAGTACACCAATCTGTTCCCTTTAAACTTCAACTTCAGTGTATATTTCCTTGAGTTAAAATCAACGTGATCGTATCTGTTCCCAAAATCATCAGTATACGTATTATGGTCTGTATTTGACCCGTCTGA
Source organism: Debaryomyces fabryi (assembly GCF_001447935.2). Classification (NCBI taxonomy): domain Eukaryota; kingdom Fungi; phylum Ascomycota; class Pichiomycetes; order Serinales; family Debaryomycetaceae; genus Debaryomyces; species Debaryomyces fabryi. The sequence continues at coordinate 4,071 of NW_015385626.1, forward strand.
CGAATGTGAGCCAAACTTAACCGGATCATCACTATCGTCATCCGTGCTCGACTTGTGTTCATGATAAGACTCAAAGAGTGTCCTCTTATCGGCAAATTCATCTTCTTCCAGGTTTAATTTCAAATTCTTATTAGTAATAGGTCTTTGGTTCTCCTTTGTCAGTGAGTTTGTTAATTGCTGGTTATGCGTCTGAGGTAAACCCGACATATCCAGGTTGAAAAGCAATGTATCTTCATCAGACGTATCGCTATATGAATTAACAGATCTAGAAACCATTCTCTAACTCGTATGTACCACTTGATTCATTAAGTTACTATACTGATATTGTATAAGCATAAACATTAATAAAAGCTTGGGGACTAAATATAAAAATATGGAGTGAGGGTCAAATTATCATAACCACTCTAAACGAAATCCGAACAAAATCGTGTTGAATACATAATAAATATATTAAATATAAAGCCAAGACATACTATGTATACTATTTCAATAATGAGATGCACAATTAGTCTATTTTTGAGCACGCTTAATGTAGCTTTCAATGTAAAAAGCGGCGAATAACGCAGTCAATGGGGTCAAATAGGCCACATTAATGATTAATGGTAATGCTTGATCAGAAGAGCCAATACAATTCGTGATTTTACCAGTAGATAAGTCTGTATACCATATGAAGGCATGGATTACGGCCAAAGATCCACCAACCACAAACTGGGTAATTTGCATAGATGTTAATGCTCTCTTGAACACGTTTGGAACTCTAATTTTCAAACACGATAAGGTGAAGTAAAAGTACATCAAAGAGTGAATAAAGGAGTTGAATATGACGAAGATCCAGATTGGAGGAGAGCGGTATCTGATACCAGCCCACATGCACATCATAGCGCCCGCATGATGGTAACTTTGTAATAAAGAAGATGGCTTACCCTTCAATAAGATGATAATGGTATCCAACACTTCGTAAAACTTTGATACGTAGAACCAGAACCCATAAAGAAGCAAACTGTCGAGCGGAGCGGACTTAGTGCTGAAAACACCAAAGTCCAAGTCGCACACCGATTGGAAAAACTGTTGGAAACGACTTGGGTTTGTAAGTGGCTTCAATGTTTGAATATTTTGGTAGATTGAACGGCTCATCCCCACAAATGTCCACACCGAGTACCAACACAAGAAAACATTGTGTAAGAGAACAAATAACTTGAATAACTTATATTTGGCAATCGAAAATGGTGCTGCTGGCAACCTTTTGATCTCCTTCTTTGTTAAGTCTTTAACATTTTTATCCTTAAGTGCAGCTTTTTTAACTTGTCTTTTACGAATAATAGGATTGATGAAGTGAACGAACGAAAAGTAAACTATTGCTATAGTTAAAGGAGTGGAAGTTTTCATGCAAAATTCGTAAAACTTGACCAACCAAACATTTTCAAATGGAGCTGGTGCCAAAGGGGTGTTCCCTTGTGGAAATTTCCACAAATACTGACTTGGGAAACCAAACTCAACAGAATGATTCATAATTTCCATATTTATGACAATCAACACTGAACGAAAAATACAAGATTTAACCGACTTTTTATATATAGTATTGTTCAGCGGTGCGAGCTGCATCCAAATTTGTTGGATTTTTATGATGCCGAGGAAGATTCACTTCAACTCAACCAGTAGAAAGCTCTTAGGACTCTGGGGAAATTATATATATATATATATATATATACTGGTATTGCATGCTATTCGCTTCTACTATATCACTAGGAATATTTTAAGCAATTTCCATTTTGTTCTAAAAAAGTATGCAGCAATCATAAACCGTTGAAGACTATCTTTGAACACTCTAATAAACTTAGAAAATTCTTGTCACAATATCATTGAATACAGATATTTTAGTAGGAACTATGAACCTTATGAAAATGTATGAAATGAAGTATGGGCATTATGAATTAGAGTAAAAGGTATTCATTTCTTTTGTTACCCAAATTATTTGGGTAAGCTGCGAAAAAGAACAATGCGTAGTCGCATTCGCACTACAATAGGAACAAAAAGGAGACGTTAAATTCGTAATTAGCCTATATAATGAACATAATTGTTAATAGATTGTAAACTGGTAGTATAGTCAATTCCTGGTAAGGCGAAAGCTGGGTTTTGATTTTGGTTTTGGTTTTTGACGATTTTCTTAGATTTTCCACTAGTTACAAAATTGGTGATGGGCTTCAATTTATTGACCACCGGGTTAGAAACTTCAATGATGGGGTTAAACTGCAAGTACTGTTTATCTAAAATTAAGAAGTTCTTTTCTCTTAAATACAATGTCAAGTTGTTAATAGCTGCCGATATATCACTGGGTGCAAAATAACTCAACAATATTTCGTGATGCAAATTTTCGGTAGTTCTCACGCTAACCTCGATTTTAAGCAATACCTTGAATGGTATGATGATTCTGTCTTGGAAATCTTTATTCGATCTGCTAATTAAATTGTCAAATCTTCCTGGACAATAAGTGATTCTGAATTGATAGTTTTGTGGTAAAAATTGAGACAACTTCTGAGCACAGAAAACAGACTTAGTATCAGAGCCCTTAATAGGGATGATTAACTTATCTGCACTACCAAACTCTTCTATTGAGTCTGGGAAGTTGATGTATGTATTGGTTTCAATCTCCAAGTTGTTTATGAATTTCAAGTTGTAGTTTCGGTTTATAATTAAAATGTAATGACTCTTCCATAACTCAAAATTGGTGGTGTTATAAATAGTCCCCCCATTAGTGACAGGCATATTATTCAAACAACAATGCATTACTAGCTGGTCGATTTCCTGTTTGACCAAGCCAATATTCTTTGAGTTTTTATTTGGGCATTTGATCAACACGTTGCTGCATCTCTTGAACGAATAAAATATTTTATCTTGGGCTGAGTTTAAATTGCTCGAGAACTTGATGAAAACATTATATTTCTTCATAATGGACTGAATTATCGATCCTCCATTACCAATAATCGACTTATGAAACACTTCAGGGATGTTAAATTTAAGTTCAGCTGGTAATTCTAATTCAATCAATTCAATACCGGTCATCAAATTGTTGATTACCATATCATTGTCGCTAATTAATTTCAAATCGATAAAAAAGTTGTATTCATTAAAAGGTTTGAATTTAATTATGGCCAAATTATTCAATTGATTCAAAATTTTGATTATTTTACCATTTTTCTTACCACTTATAAAATCTTTCTGGTCATTATTGATTTCTATTCTGAGATTTATAGTAAAATTATTCAAAATACTACGCCAAAAGTAATAGTTTGTACTCAATTTTCTTAGAATTTGTTTGATTTCTTGATTCAGCCCATTAATTTCAATACCATATTGATTATAACTTATTATGCACGTCTTTTTTAAATCAATTAAATTGATGAGGTAGTATTCGAGCTCATTGTTGAAACAATTCCGGAAATTGATATTTATCGTATAATAATCAGAGCTTAACAATGTGAGTTCATGTATTGACTCGTTGATACTTTCAATTGATTGTCCTTGAACCCTTATCTTATAGTTGTCAGCCTCTCCTAGAGATGGCACTTGAATAAAAGTACCATATTTGAACATTATACCTAAAATGTTAGATTGGTTAAATAATGTAATCAAATCAATTTTAACTTTAGTAAGGTCAATTTCCTTTACGACAAGGGAATTTTGTTCCTTCAAAATACAATCAATTAAATTGCTTAGGATGTCCTTAGTCATAAGAATCTGATAAATTTCTTTAGATGTGATCCAAATTTTTAAGCTCTTCGTAGAATGCAAAATCTCAGAATTAAATAACTCTGGTAATAGATCTGGAATATAAATATTAGAATCCAGCTGTTTGGCGATTTGGCTGAAATTAAATAACTCAATACCACCTATAATTGGAATTAATGATAAATCAATATCAATTGAATCGATATGGAAACCGTTTAACATGTTATCAATGAGAATCCTAATTTGAGATTCCGTAACGGTTATATTATCTTGATTTCCCAAAATATAGATAGAGTAATTCTTACTTTTCTTATCCACGTTCTTGAATTCAGTATCTATATTATCAATTAATATTTCAACATTATATCTTATACTTAATTTATTCAACATTACCAAGAATTCACATGGTTCATTATCCACCTTGCGAAATTCATTGGAAGACAATTTAATCTGTTTATAATTAATTTGGTTGTAACTCTTCAATATTCTACTTCTTGAACTATTAATGAAGTCTTTAGAACCATTAATAGAGACCGTTATTAATTGGTTATTTATCAGTGGCTTAATGGTTCTTATATAGTTCTCATTTGTTTGACTGATTTTATTTATTTCATCCTCAATTGACCCCAAATTATCAATTACCTGAAGATTGTTTTGTAAATTAGAAGTAATTATATTTTCGCCTACCTGGTAGTGATTCCATAATCCATTATTTGTTTGGAAATATGTAGTATTTGATGAATTTACTAAATAACTATATTCCAATGTAAGTAAAACTAAACTCTTATCCATTTTGTTTTAAATCTCCGTAATTCGTACAATATTTTAATCCAAAGGGGTGTCAGCTTATATAAATAAGTAGTAATTATATATATAGTCCTGTTAGGAAATTTTGTATGATTATCTTATCGTTTGTTTATTTACTGAAGTTTCTTTATGGCAATTTATCTATAGAGATGCAAAAAAAAAAGAGCGGTCAAAATTACTTATTTAGGATATTTTATCAACAAAAAAATATATTTGAGGATTCCTAACTAATTAGCATTTGCATCCATCTTTGATATCATTAGACAGCCATATAGGGTGGGCTAGGTATATACACTCAAGAATTAATCAGGCCAATCTTTTTGAATCCCATACATAAACCATCTCGTCCCAACCAGTTGACGCGGCCCATCCTGGTTCACCCCACAAACTATAATCGCACCCTATGGCGAATTCCTTATGCCTTCCCATCACACCAGTACAACCACCATTGGGGGTGTTCAAAAATCTTGCTCTTTCATTCGATTGATCTCTCCATACTCTACAAGTCATATCATAAGAAGCACTTACCAACTCTTGCCCATTGTGAGGAGACCACAAAACCTTCCTCACGGCAAACTCGTGGCCCAAAAGTTGATTTAAGGGTGTTGGACCTCTTGTATGATATGCAGGCATTGGACTATTGGAGTTTGGATGATCAATACCAGTTATCATTCTTAAATCCCAAATTCTTATTGATTTATCAGTCCCAGCTGATGCGACTATTGTTGATTTGTATTTGTTCCAGTCACAACTTAAAGCTTCTAATCCACCATGTGCAATATAATCCAATTGTAATGGATGAGGTGATCTTATATCCCACACTTGCACATGTGAAGACCCGTTGCAACTAATAATCGTAGATGGAGAATGAGGTGAGAAAGTCGCATTATATATACAATTTGTAGTATTTAGTTGTTGATGCTGTTGTTGATGCGATAAAGGAGGTTTGGCGGTTTGAGCAATAGGTGATGTCTTAGTTGTATAATCTACTTTTGGGCTCAACGTAAGTAAAGATTCTTGCCTTTGAGGAGACCATATTTTCATTGTCCCATCCCACGAAGCAGATACAAAGTTGCTTTTGTCTACTAAGTTCCAATTAACGGAAAACACCTCCTTTGTATGTTCTTTATAATTCATCACAGGAAAATTAGGCACCGTGGTATCAAATATCTTGATTGAACCATCTCCACTTGCTGCGACAACTTGATTTTCATGAATCTCACTCCATGCAACATCAAACAAGCCATCCTGTGTTTCCCAAGAAATTGGGTTTCCAATAGACCCATTTGGTTCAATTCCTAATATGAATAATCTCCCATTACCTACCAACCCATAATTAGCGGAAGTAGCCACCGCTAATTTATTATCAAAAAATGGTGAGTATTGGACTCCATAGCCATTATATCCAGTGGTTCTAAATGCTAACATAGCTCCTACCTACTCTTTTTGACTACTACTGAGTTGTTTAAAATTTATATAAAACGCCAGTAGTATTTCCAATAAATTTCGAATTTCCAATACTCTAAACAATATGCAGGATATTCAGATAATACCATGTACTGAGTTAAAAGAATAATATTTAGTATATATATATATATATAGTTGCTTATGAGTTAAGATCGAAAAATCACATTATAAATACTTGCTTATGAATTAAGATCGAAAAAATCACATTTTAAATACTTTATGTCTTTAATATGTCCTTTAGGGATATCATTCTTGGTTACAAGATCAAATTGCAAAAGATCACCAATCGTAAGACCAGATTTCTGTTGAGAGTACTTCAAATAGTCGAAGTCATCATCGGATGAAGTAATTTCGTCTTCGTCCCCTTCATCTCTAACTGCATTTTCTTCTAATCTTAATTTATCGACACCAACAGTAATACTGTACGTACTATCGATCACTTTTTCAGAAGAACTGTGATGTGGGTTAGCAAGGGTTGGCCTAACTGGACCATTTTGGATTAAACCCCAAAGACACCAGTAAATTTGGACAGCAGGTCTCCAAAGAATACACTCATTATATAATTTCTTTATCTCAAATTGAATTAAATCAGCAGCATTGACTTGGGTAATATCCTTGTCAAATGTGTGTTTGAGGTTCGATGAAGGATACTGGAAGTCATATTCAATATAAGACTTAATCAAATTCAATTGTTCTAATCTGCTAGGGTACTTATCTTCGTGAATGTAATAGGATAATTCGGGGTCGTGATAATCAGCCATCCATTCAGAGAAATGATTTGCTAAATCAAATGCTACAAAATTAGGACCTGAATACTCAAAATCAATAACTGCTAAACTGTGGTCCTTCTTGTTACTAGTTGACTTGATGACCAGAGACTTTTCATCACTAAGTAAATTAGCTGATGATGGAGGGTGTGATATAATAATATCATTCACATCGAACGATTCATGCAACAAGAGATTACCATATTGGGTATCATTATGACAAAATTTATAATTAGAAGCTAGTAATTCAGTATCATAATGATCAAGTAACCATTTCTCATACTTTTTTATCAAATCTTTAAATTTATCAAACTTCATCAAGAAAATATCTTCTTCTTTTATCCCACTAGCTTCATAACTTGGTAAGACTGTATCTTCAAAAATTTGGATCCACTTATAGATCAACTTCCAGCACATAGGTAATCCATTAACATCTTCATGGCTTAACTCGACTTTATAATGTAAATCTTTCATTCTTCTACCCAACATCTGTGAAATAATTTCATCTCTAAGATTGTCTTTATTTAAAGGTGAAAACCCATCTAAAAACTGCTCAAATCTACCATTGAAAAATCCCTAACAATTTAGGACCAATGTTTCTCTGGGACAATTTAACCAAAACGCTTAACTCCCTTTCCCTATCAATTATTGAATCTAAGTTTTTCCCATAAACTCTTAATAACAACGTAGGTAACACGAAGTTCTGTTGTTCGTCTCTATACTCTACCTTATATATTGAATTAGTCAATGCCCCTGAAATTCTATTCACAGACATGTTTGAAATTGTCAATTGTCTTTTATGCCATTTGCTAATACGAAGAGCCTTGACCATAGCAATAATATCCTGTTTAAAAAAATCTAAAGGTACACTGTTATCTAAGGTGGCTTGTACTGTTGGAATTAATCTTTCATCATCAAGAGCGGTTGGTGTTATAGTAAGCTTACTAGTCGACGATGAAGAAAGTGACCTTTTACGTCCAAATGTAGGTCTTCTACTCGAGCTTGTGGATCTAGAATTAGCGGTTGAATTTCTGGTTCTTGACTTCGATCGAGATCTCGATTGAGTCGAACTATATATGTTAGCGTGAGTTATATCCATCTAGATCGTATTTGGTTTCTGTGTTTAACCACTTAATAATTGAGTCGTTATTGATTGACTTTTCAATCTTAAATCGTCTTGTGAGAATTATAATTATGTACACACCTATCCCAGATCAAATAATATTTGTTTCAAATAGATAGAAGGTAGATATTTAAAAACTAGAATGGGTTGGAGTGATTATCTTGCAGCTGCTGGTTGCCTTGGAACAGCTATTACATATGAACTCTATCGGTCTAAAATTACGGAATATGAGAACGTATTAACTGAGCTATATGGGAAGATCAATGATTTGGAACTTCAACTTGAACAAGAATGCCTACAAGCGAATAGCACATTCAGTACGGAACAGGAATACATTAGAACTGGTTATACTTCCAAAGACTTTAATTCAGAAGCTGAGAAAATAGATGAGGAGAGAAAATCGCTTGCTAAACTTGAAGATGTTAACCAAGTATTGAAAAGTAACGTCTCCCAAATGAGACATGAGAAAATCCAATTGGAAAAGAAATTGAAGCAGTTTCAGGATAAAATTGATAGTTTAGAAACTGATTTACTGAAAGCTAGTTTAGACAAGGTGTCATTAAAAGAACTGTACCACTTCAAATTGAATAATGAAATTGAGAAGCTAATCACTTCACGGGATTTAGAAATTGCAAATTTGCACGATACAGTGAAAAGCTTAAACAAGGAGAAGGAGAAACTCAGTGAAGTTAATTCCAAGTTATCTGAAGATAATAAAAAACATGCCTTTGAAATTGATCAAAATGTGAAAGAGATTAGCCTTTTGAGCAAGCAAAAAGCTAGTAACGAAGATAATATTGGGAGCTTGAATACAAAATTAAACAAATTGGAATTATTGAATGAGAGAAATGAGATAGAATTAGGTAAAAAGGAGAAGAAGTTGAACGAGTATGGAAAGGAGGTTTCTGAATTGAACGACAAATTAAATTCTAATAAAGAAGAACTTTCAAGGTTGTTATGTGAAGTTGAAAATTCTCAAAAAAGTATAACCGGCAAGGAAGAGTTGCTCGCTATAGGAAAGCAAGAGATTGCACTATTGAAGAGAGAAATAGAATATCAGTGCAAGCTTTTGGAATCTAAGAGTGTATCCCTAAACAAAACTATTGAAAAACAGGATAGTTTTATGATTGAATATAAGGAACTTGGATACGAAATTGATCAGCTATTTGAAGAAGTCTTCGAAATCGAAAAGAACTCCAACGAAGGAAACCGGAATTCGGATGAGGACTCTAGATCTGAAGAGTTTGAAATCGTAAAGTATAATGAAAGCAAGCGGTCTTCAGAAGACTTCGAGGAAGTAGATATCGAAGATGCTAAGAAGACTTCAAGTGAGTCTTCTGAAGATCATGAACAAAAGAAAGAGGATAGCCAAATAGAAGAGAAAAGCTTAAGCAAAAACATGGAAAGTTCCGAAGGGTCCGAAGTTGAGCCAGATAAGGACATTGAACTCAAAGGTTTTGAGCCGACAATTAATGAATCGTTCAAAAATAGTCTCCGAAAAATTCAAAGAGTAAGAGAGTATATTAAAAGTTTCAAATCCGCTAAAAATGACAGCGTGTCTAAGCACCAGGACAAAATCCGTCTTCTTCAAAGGATAAATTCGATACTTGGTGAACGCAAAGAGTTGAAAATTGCATTATCTTCTGATACAACACAGAAATTAGAGGATGAAAGCAGCAACGAATCCCTGGGGGATCAAAATTTTGAACTACAATTAGAAAATAATCTAAAATCGATCATGCTGCAAATATCCGAGAAAGAAAAGCAGATTAAAACCCTAGAGTCGAAATTGGAGGTCAGAGTTAAAGAGTTTGATACTTTTAAGCAGGAGAAGAAACAATTAGAACTGGCTCATAATAATGACAGAAAAACCCTTACTGCGCGGGAAAGCGAAATCGATCGTTTGAACCAGGAATTAGCCAAATTACCCACTGCGACAAAGGAAATTAGCAATTTAAATGCCGAATTATCCGCAAGAAGTGAACAAATTCACACCCTTGAAAGGGACATACAAAGACTAGTGCATGATCTACAGTCTAGCAATGCGAAGGTCGAGAATCTGCCAGCAGCACATAACCCCACCAATTCCAATATATCTGAACCACTCACCGGCGATGACGACATAAAACTGTCAGGAGCCGAATTGCAGATCTCACCTGACCTCTCCAAACAGTCCCAGCCCCTAGATGAAGAAAAGCTACATACTCAAAAAGTGACACCTTTGCATTCTGAGCCAAAAATCCCTTCTGAGTCTTCTGAGTCTGCCCGGAACGAGTTAGGTGGAATACCTGAAACAGAAGTCAGTACTTCTACATTGAGGCTGCAGTCTGCTAAGCGAAGCACAAAAGAGAGCAACACCAGCGAAGAAGTTGTGCACTCGGATAATTTTACACCTCTTTCGGAAGAAAAAAAAGCTTATCAACACAAAATTGACGAACTTACCCGTCAGTTACAAGAAGCCAACTCGAAGATTGCCAAGCAGCATAAAGTAATTTCCAAGAATCTTGAATTACTAAAAGAATCAAGGTCCCGTTCATCTTCACCAATGACGTCTCCTACCAAATCTTAGCGACTGCCTGGTCAGTAAATCATGGTTGCATTCTAAAAATAATAAGTTTCTATTTAATACCTGCGACAAAAAGAATATGGCCGTGCATTGTACCTTAATATTAATATACTTTTTATGTCTTTATTGTCTTTTAACTCGTATTATGTATACCTAGTACAGTTATTACGTATTTTGTACATTGTAAGTACGTAGTACATGAGATTGTTACTGGCAAGGATAGTAGACCTTTAGAAGAGGGAACACCTTTAATATTAGGACCAGTTATTATCATCCTGTTAGAGCAGGTATGAGATGTGCTTATTGTTTCACTTGTACTAAGCATTGCTATGTATAAATAGATTGTAAATAGATAGACGGAACAATAATACAAGGCAGGCTTAACTTCAGAATCCACATTTGAGGTTTTAGAAGCAGGAAAAATTGGGTAATCATCTGAAATCATATTTTTTATATTTTTATTACATCCCAGTTTTTAAGGACGCACCAGACTGAGGTAAGTAATACTGAAGAACTGTGCATTTTCACAACTAGGTTATTCATTGTCATTCGTTAATTACATTCACACAAGTAAGCAGATCCTTATCAATATTATTGGGTTGATTCAAGTATATTAAGATCGGTTATTTTATTTATGATATCATTGCAAAACAGGAGCTAGAAGAACATTGAAGAAGCATAAACATATCCAGCACTAGACTATAGAATAAGGCGAAGAGTAATACCATGGAAAAGGTGCTTTCAAAGGCCACTAATCTTAATAGGAAGAAATCCACCAAGAGTACACGTTCTG
>NW_015385627.1:0-15103 GCF_001447935.2 Debaryomyces fabryi
AGCACTTCTCTTATCATCAATAAGAATTTTATCATCGAAATACTATTGTCAACTCCAAAGAATTGATACTGTAGAAATGAATACTGAAGCACACGTTGCACAATTCTTGAAGGATAATGGCTACACGGAAACATTAAGGGTATTTGAACGGGAATATGGAAAGCCATTCTCTAATTCTCCAGATGAACCATTGGAGAGTATAATTGAAGATAGATATAATTACAAGACATTGAATGCTAAAACTGAGGATTCGGAGATCAACGCGTCTCTTAGTAAGGAGTTGAATGAAATTCTTCATAACCAGGTTGATGAATGGTCGGTGCCATATCCAAAGGACCCCGAATTAGTAAGTGATTCAATTGATGGACTTGTCATCTCATCGTGCTTGGTATTCTGCAAAAATACACCAATTCTATTCCTTGGTACCTCAAACACAAAACTCTATGTAATAAATTTACTGTTAAAAGAAACTATTCAAGAATCGAGTGCTTTTATTGGAAAGTGTGTTATCAAAAACATAACTAGCGCATCACACAACAAATTAGTGTTCCTGGGAATGAACGGAAAACTACATTTATGTGAATACAACTACGGAGAATCATTTGAAATAAGAATAATTGACGAAATACAGGCACATCCCAGACTTATCGTCGACACAAAATGCATTCAGTTTAACAACACCACCTACGTGTTTACCCTTGGATGGGATTTCACGTTGAAGGTCTTCACTGCCCAAGACAAACTTAATCTCGTTACCGAATACAAACTACCTACACAAGGGACTTGTATCGATGTCACTATCCTTAACAATAAGATCGCTCTAGTGGTTGGGCTTAACGAAACTACATTGTTGAGTGTGTTCCATCTCACCGAAAATGACTTAGTGCTACTGTATAAAATCTCGCTCAACGATGCACAGTTTACTGTATCGACATTTACTCCTCGTTGCATAACCATACAATCCCTCTCTCTGGGAGTTCCGTTGATTGCTGTGGCTACTTCTCATGAACCATATATGCGGTTAATTATAGTTCCTTTAAAGGATGCACCGGCTATTGATTCCGGCTCGATAGAGCGAGATCAAATCTTGAAAAATTTATCCACCCTCTCTCCGCAAGATAAATATTCGCAACCCATAATTCGTTGGAAGCTGCCTAAAAACCTGAAGCACAACGGTGTCTGGATCGTTGGTGAGGATGGAACAATCAGGGGTATTGACCTCGTCCAAGAAAGAGAAATTACAAGCTATCAACAACATGATGGCAGAATAAAGTCCTTTACCCTGGCCGATGACATACTCATAACCTGTGGGACGGATAAGCATGTATATCAATGGGTATAGCTAGTCTTTCACGTGTAGAACGAACCTCGCGCTTCATCCACCGTTGTTTTATGTGGGGATAGTGGACCTCGGAGAAAAATGAATTATTTGATAAGGTGTTATGAGGGGGTTGTAGAATACCTCGGTAAAAGAGAGCGAAATTTATAAATATCAATAAATGTGCCTGTTTAGATTTAATTGAAATAATACATATTCCATAAACCATCCGGGTAGTGCTAGCTAATATTGATTATATTTATAATAGAATTACTGTATTATAGAAATTGCATTAAATAAAACAACATGTCACTTTCTCCACTCGAAAAAGCAGCTAGTGGTGCATTAGCATCAGCATTCGCTAACAGTTTAGTCTACCCGCTAGATCTCAGTAAGACCTTAATCCAAACTCAAGTGAAGAAGCACGATAAAGGAGGATCTGATAGCGATTTGTCTACGCCAGAGGACAGTCAAACATTAAAGAAAACTAAAAATGGTGATTTGAAGTACAAGAACACTCTCGATGTGTTGCGCAAGATATATGCTAAGAAGGGAATTTTAGGGTGGTACCACGGGCTTGCATCTTCAATATTAGGAACCGCAGCGCAGAATTTCTCATACTTCTACTGGTACACTATCGTCAAACGGGTGTATGCTAACCTCTATAAACATATACCCAATCACAAGCCTACGACGGCCACCGAGTTGTTTTTGGGTGCATTGGCCGCATGCATATCGCAACTCTTCACTATGCCTATCGGGGTTATTACTACACAGCAACAGACCGATAAAACCCACAAAAACTTGTACGAATTGTGCAAGGAAGTCTTAGAGCAAGACGGAATCACAGGGTTGTGGAGAGGATTGAGGGTCTCGATGGTTTTGTGTATCAACCCTTCAATTACCTACGGATCATATGAAAGATTGAAGCAGATCTTGTATAATAACAAGGAGTTCCTTGGACCATTAGAGAGTTTCTCTATTGGCGTTTTGGCCAAGTCCATGGCTACCATAGTGACACAACCGTTGATTGTGTCGAAGGCCATGTTACAAAAGAAGTCGCACAAGAAAGAATCGGTTCCTGGCGACAAGGAAGTATACGGTGACGAAGAAGAAGAAGAAGAAGACATCAAATTCGATGCCTTCACGCATGCGTTGGCCCATTTATGGAAGACTGAAAAGTTCAAGGGGTTATACAAGGGTATTGCTCCACAATTGTTGAAGGGTGTCTTTGTGCAAGGTTTATTGTTCATGTTCAAGGATCAAATTGATTTGTTTTTCTTGTTTTTGTTGAAGCTTATCAAGACCAAAAAAGCCATTTCCCGTTAGTTTGCATGTTAACTTTACGCTATTTATTGAACACCGTTATTATGTAGAGCAAATAATTGTGTACAGAATGTAAATTTCTACCAATTCGCAGCCTGTAGTACTGTATCGCTAGAGATCGGCCTCAAGGTCGCTACTCCCGGTCGCTACTCCCAATCGTTAGCTTGCCTCTATGTATAACAACCCGAAACAGCCCGCCAATCCATATTTCGGTAATCTCGGTAACTTCGGTAACTTCGCTATGATCCACCACCAACAACTACCGAACCCCATCTATTCCCTTAGCCCATTAACCCATATCTTAACCCTACACCTTAATACTGTATACAATGCGCCTCCATACACCAACATCAATTCCCCGGGCTTTCACCCTGGTCATCATCTGATTTGTGACGGTTAAAATCACCTGACGGTTTTTGCGTGCGAAACTCAGAGAAATTTTTTCAGTCGTTGATACTCTCACTCCCATTATGTCCCATAGTATGGATGGGAAGGTAACAATTCTAGTGAAAAATTATATGAAATTGAAATATTCTTACACTTGTTGAATCTTAGTCACTAATAAGAATAATTAATCATGGGTAATAGTAAACCAAGAGGTCTTAACTCTGCTAGAAAATTAAGAGTTCACCGTCGTAACAACAGATGGGCTGATCAAGCTTATAAGTCTAGATTATTAGGTACCGCTTTCAAGTCTTCTCCATTCGGTGGTTCTTCCCACGCCAAGGGTATTGTCTTAGAAAAGATCGGTATTGAATCCAAGCAACCAAACTCTGCTATTAGAAAGTGTGTCAGAGTCCAATTAATCAAGAACGGTAAGAGAGTCACTGCTTTCGTTCCAAATGATGGTTGTTTAAACTTCGTCGATGAAAACGACGAAGTCTTATTAGCCGGTTTCGGTAGAAGAGGTAAGGCTAAGGGTGATATTCCAGGTGTTAGATTCAAGGTTGTTAAAGTTTCTGGTGTCTCTTTATTAGCTTTATGGAAGGAAAAGAAAGAAAAGCCAAGATCATAGATTAACCCACACAGTTATTACGAAACAGGAGGGCTGTTCATAGGTTTCTTGTTTATTTTGAATATAAAATACTGTATAATTGTCCAGTGCTATGGTTTTATAATTTAAATTTATGTGTATATTGATAAATTGCCTGACTCTAGGTTAATGCATACATTTGTGATAAATAAGATGTAGAAATGGCTAGTGTTTGCGATGCCAAGCGTTCGAGTTACTACGTTGCATCTACTGGCTGAAAAAGATGAACGAAAATAGTTATACATTTATGGATGTGGCACTGAACTAAATGGATTGAGTTGTATGTAAATTAAATGGCCAAGTTTCTTCCCTCGATGGAAGGACCTGACTTTTTGGTAGACTTCTTTTTGAAGTTCATCAGAGTCAATTTCTGGTTGATTCTCTTGAATCTTTCATCGTTGTTACCATTAGAGTTTAATTGCTGTCTTCTTAACAAGCTTGGATCGACCTTTGGTGCAATCTTATAGGCAGTGGTTCTAGCTGCTGGAATAGCTGCTCTCTTTCTTCTTTCGGCACTCTCTTCGTATAAAGTCTTAGATTCCTTTGGTCTACTACGACGTGCTGATGATAATTGATTGGTGAACCTGTTCTTATTGTATTCGTTAAATTGGATGGTACGATCTTTATATGAATCCGATTTGTTCAAGATAGGCCTGGTCCAATCCCCAATTAATCTGTCAACCACCTTCTTTAAATTGGCTTCGGTTCTCTTAGATCTTTGATAGTATACTAAAACCTTTCCTATGCCTGATGCAATCAAATGGTCTGTCTTAATAGGTAAAGCAGTTAACGAGTAAATTAATTCCTTTTGAATTTGATAAGCTGGCATTGATGCATCTGGCAAAGGCTCTAACCATAATCTAACCGCTTCCAATAAGTTATTATCCAAGATGGAAATAGCTAAATCAGCTTTGGACAAAATATCCACCACTTCTTTCAACAATTTCAACTTTTCAGTGGCAATTTGTCCCTGTGAATTCTTTTCCACGTCTAAATTGGCGGCTTTAATCATTTGGTCTTTCAAAAAATCAATTCTGTCATCTTGCATTCTTTCCAAATCATCCTCATCAGCCTTACGACGTCTTGACGACTTGCTCTTAATCGCAGACTCCATCTTCTCTTCCAAAAGTCTCCTTTTTCTTGCTTGTGGATCTTCATTACTATAATCGATGCCTCCATCTTCTGGATTTTCTCCCACTGGAACAAATCCTTGTTCATCTCTTTCATTTCTAAGCTCATCGTGTCTTTTGATTTTCCTAACGTTCTTCTTTTTGGTAACTTCTCTATTACTTTCATCGTCTCCTGTTATTTTATGCGCCTTTATGGAATAAATGTTTTCATCGTCGTCGTCTTCGCCTTCGTCATTGTTGTTGTCTCCGTTGTCATTAGCCGGCATCTCATTAAATTCCTCCTGTGCTTGTGGTTCTGCAGAATCACTGAAAAATTGTCTGGCCTCTTCCTCCCTGTCGTTATACAAAGCAGTTTCTCCCTCTTTGTCTGACATATTGCTATATATTATAAGATTAATAAAGCCTTATTAGACACTAGTCTTAGCTCTACTCTTTTCGATACCTTTTGAATGTCGCGACATTTTCCGTCTAGTAGAGATACGACATTTGTCTTTTCTATGAATGTCGCATTCCTACTACCCTAGTTTGCATCCTTTAGTATTTGTTCACCCCAAAACATCTTTGACGGCAAAATGCCCGTATTGTTCATTAGCAAGCTTTCTCTGTACCCTAATATACACTGAATACTTTTCATGATACAATTTTGTAAACCTACTATAATTGTTAAAAATTATTGCAATTTTCTTTGATCGTGAGAGAAATAATGAAAAACTATCAAAAACCTACATTTTATAGAGTATAGCATTTTTTAAAATTAATGAAATCTTATGCATTGTATAATCAATATACACAATCCAATACCATTCTACTCGATTATACGACCCCTGTAGTGGATAATTTGCAACTCTTTGAAATGGAACAAAGGTCGTGCAAAGCCCAAAAAGATTTGGTGGAAAAACCACGAAAGTTGGAATTTGATCATTGGTATAGACATATATTGAAGGATTACATCACTGCTAACTATAATTGAGACGTGATACAAGATGTCTCAGTATATTGGAAAGACTATTTCTTTGATTTCTAACAAGGGACTTCGTTATGTCGGATTATTAGATAACATTAATGCTGATGATGCTACAGTTGCGTTAAAATCGGTTAGATCGTTTGGTACCGAGGGTAGAATGGCTGCTAGTGGTAATGCAAACCTTGAAGTTCATCCAGGGACCGATGTGTATGATTATGTTGTTTTCAGAGGGTCTGATGTTAAGGATTTGACTGTTTTGGATACTCCGATTGATCAAGTGAAACCAGAGCCTTATACACAAGCTCCAGCAGCGGGTGGGTATCCAGCATACCAACAACAACCACAAACTCAAACACAACAACAGCAAAATCAAAGTACACCAGGTCCTACTGCAACTTCTGCAGCACCAGCACAGGCAGCAGCGGTTCCGACTCAAACGGCAGCACCTAAACAAAGAGCCCAAAGACCTTCTGAAAAGCAGACTCAACCACAGGCTCCAACACCATCGCAAACGCAACAAAAGCCACAACCTCAAGCTACTCCAACGTCAGATCGTGCAGAGGAAACAAAGAGGGAAGAAGCTGCATCGCCAGCCCAACCAAGACCGCAAGAACACCCACAATCCGGTTTACAAAAGAACGCCTCTAAAGTAACTAATGTGCCTGAAACGGCTTTTGACTTTGAATCTGCAAACGCAAAGTTCTCGAGGGACTTAGATTCAGAAAAGGAAGCGGAACAGCCAATGTACAATAAACAATCGTCATTCTTTGACAACATTTCATCATCTGCTGATGAAAAGAATACTATGAGGTGGGCCGAAGAGAAGAGTCTTAATTTGGATACTTTTGGTGAATCCTCAGTCAACCATAGAGGTAGAGGAAGAGGTAGAGGAAGAGGCAACTGGAGAGGAGGTAGAGGCAACTGGAGAGGAGGCAGAGGTAGAGGTAGAGGTGGTAATAGAAGCAATAATGATTATAACAACAAACCTGAATGGGCCTGAGTTATTTGAAGGCCAACTTTTTATATTATTCAAAAAATGATCTAATTTATTATTACACTTAAACTAATATGTAGCTATATTCTGATAACTTCTCCAATAAGCAATTTCTTTTCAGTTTCATTATCTTCATCCACAATACTGACTAATTTATCGTTGTATTCAGTGATAGAACTAAGGGGACTGTAGATTTGATTTATCAAAACCCTTCTAATATATCTGGCTGCTAAAAAGAAAGGATTTTTCGTTTTGAATTGTTCCTCAGAATATGTATGTGATCTGATTGCATTGTTTTCAAATATGTGTAATATTGGAATGTCATCTACCTTGTTTATACCTGGGATGGTTTCATCACTCTTAATTAAGGCCTGGACATCTGGAATCGCAGATAGTATTGTATTATTTAGATCAGAATTGATTAAAATTTCCTCCATGAAACCAAACCTTATAATACATCGATAATGACCAGGAATTTTCATCGATCCAATTAAAACTCTTTCACTGTTTGGTACATCCGGGATTGGCAAAATCCTAATTGAACAGAAAATAAAAACAGATGGAATCGATGCAAAGGATGAAACCAATTTGCGATATATCTGAGGCACCGTATTTGGCGATTGAAGTATATGAATAGATGATTCACAATACATTATCCCAACACCTTTGTGTCTTTGCAATGTAGTAGAGCCAAATTTAGATCTGACATCCAATTTATTATGGTTCGAGTTGAGTACTTTTGGAAGCTCTATGCCATATTCAAGTACTTCTCCACCTAGATCCATCCAACTTTCATCCTCGGGTTTATGAGATAAGTCAACTGTTTTGTTTTCTGGGACCTTTCTAAATGAAGGATATAAGTCACTGATTCTTGTTCTTGTATTGAAGTTTTGTTCTACCGCTTTTGACCTTGCCCATCTCCAAAACGAAAAGAATATCATGAAAAGACTCGCCATCATAATTGGAAACCATGCCCCATGCATTATTTTCTTTAGATTTGAAATGACCAACACAGCTTCTAACGGCACGAATATCAACACAAAACATACAGGAATGATGATATTCCAATTGTATACGTAGACCATACAAATTGAAACCAAGGTACTTGTTACAATCAAATCAAACGCAATACCTAACCCATAAGCAGACGTAACGTTATTACTGGTTTTAAAACCTGCTGTAGTACAACAAACTCCTATCATTAATATCCAGTTAATGGTTGGAATATAGACTTTACCACGACAATGCTTGGACACATGCAATATTCTAAACGTTGGAAAACAGTCCAATTTAATCAACTGAGAAAGTATACTGAAAACACCTAGAATTAGCGCTTGACTAGCAATTATAGTGCTTAATGTTGCTAGAACAAATACTACCCAAAATATACCACTATTGCTGCCACCTGGAATGGATAAAAAGAAGGGATTCCTTACATCTTCTGGGTGTTCAATTAGATAAGCACCTTGCCCAAGATAAGATATAATCAAAATTGGATAAACAAAAAATGTCAAGGCTAGCTGAATTGGAAGTCTTCCAAAGTGTCCAATATCAGCAAACATCGCTTCAGTTCCAGTTATGGACAACATAGCACCTCCAATAGCATCAATGCCAACCTTTTGCAACAAAGAGATTGCATAGTAAGGAGATAATGCTCGGAATATTTGGGGATGATAGCGGACAATGTTGAATATCCCGCATATAAACAAGCTGATCAACCAAAGAAAAATAATGGGTGCAAAAAGAAATGATATCTTGTGGGAACCAAATTGTTGTATAACAAATAGAAATACTAAAACAACTTCAGAAACAACAAGAACATTATCAAAGGAAGGTTTTGCTATTTGAATTCCCGCAATTGCACTAAGAACAGATGTTGTAGGTGTTAACAATCCATCAGATATGACTAATGAACAACCTAAAAAACAGCAGAATAGGATGAACTTGGCAATCAATTTGAGTAATTTTGGATTATTTTTGAAATTAGACGAAGATCCAAACCGATCTTTTGAATTCAAATGAAGCTTCTAGATGTCTCTTGTCTCGACAATAGTTCTAAATCAGACGTTTCTGTAGTTCCTGGTATAGTAACTCCCTTCGGACCTATCTTTAAAGCTCTGGCAATCTTTGCATAAATAGCAACTTGGCCACCTTCACCATTGTTAGGACCGATGAACAATACTATCATAACATACTTCAAGATAACAATAAACGTGAAAACGTAAAAAATTAATGATATAGCTCCATAAATATCACTTTGACTTGGAGGAGAATTTGCATATTCAATTGAATTCAAAACATACAAGGGAGATGTACCAAGGTCTCCGTAGATCCCACCTAATGAAGTGAAACTTAAGAAGAGAACGTTTCTCCATGATTTCTGTTTAATATTTGAGTCATTCGATTCAACTGTTTGAGATTCCTCGTCAGCTAAGTCATTATCTTCTTCTCTTGTGCCAGATGGACTAGAATTGATGGATACAGAGTCTATTTCAACCGAACCACGCTGACTCTCTGGATTTCTTTGATTACTCATTTCTGTTGCACAATTAGGTAGCACTTGAAATACTTTAAAAAAATAAGACTAACTACAGTATTTATACACTGTTTATTCATATTACACATATATGTCACCTCCTACAAAGCCTTCAAACATTAACGCCAATGATAAATCCCTCAATACAGAATTAGTACTTGATAGGGGCAAACTCCATAATAATACCGTAATTCGCCTAGTATCCAATAAAATTGAAGCCACTAGTATTAAGTATCCATCAGGGAATATAAGGCAATAATCAAATATGCTGATTTTGTATTTTAACTACTAATCTCTAATTATTTACGGTGGTGGCCCAGCAAATAGTTACCATATTGACATGCGATAACTTGCAGCTGGCAACGAAAATTTTGATTTGTTCATATCTCATTGGCTATTTTATCAGTATAAAGTCCTGCTCATTCAAAGATTACAATAGACATGACACAGCCCTTCGTATTGAATGGCCAGGGAGGGAAATTTCCAAATTCAAACAATTAGTCTCAAATTCCCTCATGTTAGAGTTGGGCTGCGAATTGAATTGCAGCAAAATTTTCGCAGTTCAAAAAATCGCTCAAAAATATAGAGATAAACAACCTGCCATCATTTTTTTGTCCTCTGATTAAGAAACTGTAAACAGTGCCATATGGTAATTCAAGATACGCAAGAGTGATATGCAACCACGTTGCTTTGTATCTAAAAAGGAATGAATGCCCTGTATGTATATTTAATGAGAGTATTCGAAAATTAATTCTCTTGCCTGTATTATATTAAATTTGTTCTATATTTTTCTATTCTAATTTATAAAATTCATTGTAATAATCTGAAAGATTCACCGTTATCTCTTAAAGTATTGGCATGCTTAATGATTTTGGCTATTCTATCCGATTTCATTGACCCTGATTTACTTCTGTCGTCATATTTTTCCTTATTCCAAGTAGGTGCATGTAGACCGTAATCGGAAAGATTGTTCAGGTCAATCCATTCTTGTAATGATTTACAATAGTCTGCATCAGCAGGAAATTTTAAATTATGGAATTCCTTACCTTTCGTTTCAAATTCTTTTAAATATTCAGATGTCATAGTTTCTGTATCTGGTAATTTCATCTTGCCACTGAAGACTCTGGACAAAACAGCAGCTTGTGATTCAGCTAATGGCATAGGAACAATTAATTTTGGTAAAACTAAAAAGGCTAAAGATGGATCTGGGATATAAAACATTTGCTTATATAGATTATGAACCACAGTTCCTTCAGGGTCTAAAATAGACTCGTCATCCATATAACTCTTTAGGAACGGAAAGTCATATCTGTAACCAGTACAAAAGATGACTGTATCAATATCACTTATAGTATCACCTTCAGCAGTGGTTACAGACTTGTTATTGTCAAAATCATATTTTGTTATAAGTCCTATGACAGATGCACGTAGATTTTTAAACTCAGGCCCGAGAGAATTGCCCCTATTAGAAACATATACCTTATTGCACCTGACACTTAATTGTATTGCAATATCAGAACCACTTGATGAACTTCCAACAACAAGAACATTCTTGTTTGCAAACTCATTGGGATCATTATAATACTTTGCATGAGTTATTGACAGAGGCAGTTTAATATGCCACGAGTTTAGACCTTCAACTTTTGGAATGAATGGAGTCTCGAAGTGACCATTAGCAAGAACAATAGCATCGTATTGCTTTATTGATGTCTTCTTTACTTTCAAATCTTCCACCTGTACTTCCCACACCTTGCTCCTTTTAGTCAATGAAAGCACATTAGAATTTAAGTGTATTTTTGTATCTTTTGGAATTGTATGAGAATATTCCTGTAAATATTGAAAAACTTCTTGTCTAGTAGGATATGCAAAGACGTCAGAGGGAAAAGAACTGTTGGCATATTGCATAAGCTTTCCTGTTATGTTTGTTTCCAAATGCTTATACATTGGTGAGAAAAATTCATTCCTACCAACCGATGGATTATTAATGTCTATTGCATCTTGCAATCCATTTGTCTTTTTTTCATTATACAACCATACTCCTCCCAATTTGTCATTTCGTTCGAACAAATCAACTTCAAAATTAGTAGGCAGTAATCCAAAAGATTTAGCAGCCGCAAGCCCCGCAGGACCACCACCAATAATTGCTATCCTAGTGTATTTAACCAGCATCATCCTTGTCAATAGTGCAATTGCCAAAAGAAATAGTTCATGTAATATTAAAAACTTGATAACAAATCTCGCGACTAGTTTTTATCCGAGCTAGCTGCTTATCAATTAACAGTAATTAAACATTCAGAAATATAATCTTTAGATCAACTAGCAATATATATTCTTCAAACACTGTATTAATCATTATACTGTTGTTTCGCTCTCATTTACAAGGTTAAGAAGTATGTTAGACACCTCTATTACTTCTACAAAAGCCAATTGTTTTACACTTTATAATACCTTTACCAAACCTGATTTGCTGTCGACTTTATTCTCTACTCTTAGGGTTCCTAATCTCATATTTGCTATAGTTGCTGATATCAATGAGAAGAAGATGAGAAGATGAAAGATGTTAGCTGATATGGATCCTTTCACGAAATCAACGTATCCTAGAATCTAGACAGTATATTAGAAGCAATGTATCTTAGTATCAATGACTACATTTCTAAATGAGAATCAAACTTCCAGGTAAAAATGTTGGCTACAGTTGAAACATAAACTTCATGAACAGTGCAATTTGCACCCAATTGTGCAATTTCCTTTTGCTATTATTTTCATTAGCCCCAAAACTATTACCTTACCATAAAACGGAATGCACAGTTCGCTGTTGACTTTACGGTATACTCCTGACTTTAATTAGTATACTAAAATCTTCTTATTGTCTCCGGCTAGAGTCTTTTTGCATGCAAATATACACTCGCGGTTTTTTTTAAATACGCGTCACTTAGGTTTTAAAAGAATCAGACTAGTAAATATTAAAACAGACTCATATTGTCTATGGATAATGATTGAAGATAAAATAACAGCATTTCCTAATGGAAATTCATTTGTTAGATATCACCCAGCTATCGAAAAGTTAGTTATTGGAAATAGTGAAGGTTTAATAAAAATTTTCAACATTAATGAACCAGATTTAGAACCAGTATCAATTGATATAAATGAAAATTTGACGTCTTTATCGTTCCATTCAAATACATTATTAGTAACAAATACAGCAGGTAACCTTGAACTTATTAACTTGAAGGAAAATGAATCAAAAGGTACGATTTACAGATCAGAATTGCCATTAAGAGATTCAGTGTTTATTAATGAAGGTAAAAGACTTTTATGCGGAGGAGATGATAACAAATTGGTCTTAATAGATATGCTGAATGAAAAGTCGGTGTCAACGTTACCTATACCTGATCAGTTGTTAAATATGTCGTATAATGTTACTGGAGAAATATTGTCATTAAGTTTATCGAATGGAAATATTCAAATCTACTCAGTTATAAACGAAGTTCCAAATTTGATCGAGACAATATCTAACATACTCCCAGTTAAGATTAACAGCTCATTGGATACTATTGATTACATTGGAGAGAATAATGATGAATTAATAGCTACTAAAACTCAATGGTCATCAAACGGCGAGTCGTTGTTGATACCAACAGCCTTCAATTCGATTAAAGTGTACGATAGATCTAACTGGACTGATGTTGTTAAAGAGTTTAAGTTAAAAGACTCGGATGTTCGTATGGTTGATTTCGAACTTAGCCCTAATAATAAACACCTAGCCGTTAGTTACAAGGATTTGACATTAAAAGTGTTTGATTTCAGCTCGAAGAAGTTACTCAAGGATGTCAAACTCGAACTTCAAGATGGACATTACCCTACGAACTTGATTTGGAGTGAAATTCCTAAATCTTCTGATTATAATTTGTGTATTGGTACTACCAATGGGTGCATTGTTACGTACCGTGATTTGGTAAGTGAAGATTCTGAACCTATTTCTAGAAACTTGTTTTTAGACGAAGCGGAAGAATCAGATGCTAATAACACAGACGACTTGTTCAACGACTCTGATGACGAAGCACAAGCACAATCCAAGCCAAATGGTATATTACATGAAGAAGACTCTTTGGTGATTGATCAAGATGATGAAGATGAAGATGATAATGAGATGCCTGATTACTATAACAAAGACGTAGATTCATATTTAGATGAAAGACGTTCTAATAAGCGGTTCAAATTGAATGGGAGTAAATTTAAATCTCCTTCACCATATATATCTGATCGTATTTCAGAGACCAAGGAATTCGAATTGCAGCCGTATTCGCCTGGATCCACACCTTGGAGTCAGAGTCAAAATAAATCATTATCAGACACAGATAGGAGATACTTATCAATGAATTCTATTGGTTATATTTGGTCCGTTAAAACTGCATCAAACCCCGAGAACTTAAACCAACAAAGTATAACCATTTCATTTTTCGATAGATCTATAAACAAAGACTATCACTTCATAGATTACTATCAATATGATTTATGTTCCATGAATGAAAAAGGTGTTTTGTTAGCATGTTCTGGGTATAAAGATAAAACTGGAAAGCAAGGTGGGAAGGTGTTTTATAGATTCCATGATACTGTTCAGGATTCATGGGAAAGAAAAATACCTTTATTGAAAGATGAATACATTACCTCAGTTAGTATAACCAATAATTCAAGATTTGAAACTGATTATAGTGACGCGTTAATTATAATTGGTACCAACTTTGGCTATGTTAGATTTTTCAATTTGCATGGGCTTTGCATTAATTTGATAAAAACACCCCCAGTGGCTACATTAGTGGCTTCATCAAGCTCAATTATATTTATGATCAACCAAATTTCACCTAATGTATACGCATATTCCATAATTGATGTTAACCAGGATTACAAATTTATCCAGCAAGATGTTTTGTTACCTCTTAAAAAGTGTACTAAGCATCCACAATTACCACTTATAAAAGGTATTTTCTTTAACGAATACAATGATCCTTGTTTGGTTCCAGGTATCGACGATACATTACTAATTTTATCGACATGGCGTGAAACTAACAATGCTAAATGGATTCCTATTCTTAACTGTAAAGAGGTTATTACCGAGAATGGAACCAGTGAATCTAAGAAGAATTGGAAGTGTTGGCCGTTGGGATTATATAAAGATCAATTAAATTGTTTGATATTGAAAACAGAAAATCAATACCCAGGATTTCCATTGCCTTTACCAATCGAGTTAGAGATCAAACTACCAGTAATGTGTGCTAAGTCCAAGGAGATTGAATCAAATGGTGGATCTGATTCAGCATCCAATAATGAAGAAGATGCCGAAGAATCGTTCTTGCGTGCATCTACTATGGGCAGAATTGTTAATGATTCATTGAACGATGGAGAGAATGAAGAATTCAATGATGAAATCTTAGAGAGATTGCAAAACTACAGTATGATATTTGATAAGTCATTATTGAAATTATTTGCTTCTGCATGTCAAGAGTCGAGACTAAACAGGGCATTAAGTATTGCAAAATTAATCAAGAACGACAAAGCCTTAATGGCCGCGTCCAAAATTTCCGAAAGGTTAGAGTTTTTGAATCTAGCAGGCAAGATCAGCAAATTGAGAGAGGATTTAGTCAATTTGAGCGAAGGTGAAGACGACGATGAAAATTGACTTAACCTGATTTCTTCTACAATAGTCAGATTTTAATATAGTATAATATAGTATAATATAATAATTTCTTATACAGTTGATATATGTACAAAACGAAGCAAATTGGATCTAAATGCTAGCATCAA
>NW_015385628.1:0-15070 GCF_001447935.2 Debaryomyces fabryi
GCCCACATTCATATTCTTAAACTACACTACAGTTGGGATTAGAACGAAATATTTGTGTTTTAAATATATGCTTATTTATATTATAATTCCTTCAAAAATAAATCATCTAATAATTTTGATGCAGATGGCCTTTCCGTAGAGTTCCATTTAAAAATTGAATGCAAAAATTTAGAGAATAGGTGAATGTCTTTTTTAGTCTCTCTGGATGTACTTAAACGTAACAATATTTCCAAACTTTTAGAATTTGGTTTGAATTTTTTCTTTACAGCGGAAGCGCCTGGTAGTGTTGATCCTGCCGCATTAGTGACTGCCTGGTTCCTCATGTTAAGAAATTGTAAGTTTATTTTCCCTTGGATATCAAAAAGACTGAAGAGGAGAGTCTTTCGGATTGTCTTTTCATCCACAGGAAGTTTATTTATGATTGACTGATTCATACCTGTATCTGAGACGATATTATTTATATCTGTAGCCGCTTTTTGTCTCTTTGCTGATTTCATTAGTTTGCTTCTTTGATCTAGTATAATGCTGCTATTGGGAGCACCGAATAGCTCTAATATCAAGCCAATTTGTTCTAATTCATTTTTACCTGGAAGTAATGGTGCTCCTGAAAATAATTCTGCTATTACGCAACCAAATGACCAGATATCAATCATGTTGTTATAACTGGCACCTAGTACAACTTCCGGGGCTCTGTAAAATCTCGATTGGATGTATGAGTAGGAAATTTCCTTATCAAAACAAGACGAACCGAAATCAATGATTTTCACGATGACATCATTCTCATTTATATTACCATCTTTTGGATCAAAGTTTGGAGGCAATTTAATCATGATGTTCTCTGGCTTTATATCACAATGAATAATATTTTGCTTATGGATGAAGTCTAACCCTGTTAAAATTCTTCTGGAAAACAGCTTTAATATCTTAAGCGATAAGCCACGAAATTTGATAATTTCTAACAAAGAATACAAATTTAATGATAGCATTTCAGAGATAATACACATATGACCTCTAAAATGGAAATGATCAATATATGTTAATATAGGGAAATCTTTTTCAAATAATAGTTGTCCGGTGGATTTCATTTTTTCGTTTAAATGCCTCAACATTTTTGTTTCGTATACGGCTTGTAACGACCAATTTATGTCGTTTTTGATTATCTTTATAGCAACTGTTTTACTATTATTGTCTGCATCAGAATATTTATGATCTTTGCATCTGACAACGTTGCCGAATGAACCATTTCCTAGAATTGTTTCAATCTCGTAACGGTAGTTAATGTGATCATGAGGGACAATTATATAATTGCCAGTACTATCATCAAATCCAAAATTCTGGCTGTAGTTTCTTACATTGATAGATCTGGGATCTTCTTCCAACGTATTTCCATTTTCACTGGGCATGAAGTATAAATCCTTCTTTCTTAATATTTCTCCTCTTTCGTATATGCTTAATGGTCCAGAGGACCCACTTGTTCCTGAAGCCAACTTCTGAGTATCCATATACTGATTTGTGGTAAAACTTTTATCACTTGTGTCCCCAAATAAGAATAAATTTTGGTCTTCACGGTAAATTATCAGGTAAAGTTCATGTATGCTCTGAACTTTTGGGATCTCCGTATTATTCAAATCAGTCTCAGTATTTTGCTTCCTATTCTCAAGACGATCTCTTCTTGAGCTCAGGCTGTTTGGTGAAGCTATTCCTGTCTTTGCCCTATTACTGTGTGAATTATTATACAATCTATCGTATACATCTTGTTTTGATTTTTGAGTAAATGGTTGCGAAACATTTCTAAGTTTCGATGGTGAATTCATTGTATCATATTGGGTGTTGTAAGTAAACCCATTATAGTGAGGAATCTTTAAATGCTCATCTTTCGACTTAATTTCATGGAACTTCAGCGTGGGCACACTATAGCTTATATTAGTGATATCAGTCGGTCTGGTAGCAGGTGCATGCGTCGACATGATTCTTCTATCTCTTAACCCATGATTGTAACTTCCTCCACTTACATTTCGAGAGCGATTTTCTAGCTGATGTCTCCTCTTTGTCGAGTTAGATGAGCTGACTCTCTTTGTAAGTAGCTGTGGTTCTTGCGATACTTTATTTGGGGTCGGCGAGGTCCCAACTTCATTGTTAAAAATGCTCACATGCTTGTTCATCGATGAAGACGTCTCTTTCATGAAAGAAAACTGGTGGTCTTTTGCTCGATGGGGTCTTTCAGACATCGGGCAACTCAATATTCTCTTTGATGGCTGCTTCACAGTAGACAATGACCTATTTCCGTGTTTATGAATGTTCTGAGATCCTATTCTAGATGGAGTTACTACTAAATGTTCATCTGCCGTAGAGTTGGATGCATTTTTTAGTTGGTTCGAGAGGTTCCTCGATTTAGCCCTCTTGGCCGTAGACAAAACCGGCTGCTTGCATGGTGTAGTATAATTAGCATTAGAATTTCCATTTGGAAATAGATGTGACGGATAAGTCTTCTTCTTGCCCGATCTTGGGCCTCCAGACATCTTTACAGTCTCATTATTGGTTATGAGAGGATCTAACTTCGCTTGATCCTCTCTCGCTCGACGACTCGCTAAATCGATGCTTATCCGGGAAAACCGCTCTTCAAAATCCGGTGATAGCTTCTGTGTCGTCATCTCTATATCCTCATATGTTCAATATACCTCTATCCTGAACTTTTCTCGTACCAAATGAATACTTGCTTACCGATACTGCCTCTACTAGTGTTTGATTTCTAAAGTCCATGTTGACAAATTGGTGTGGACACGCTTATATTTGTGGCCCTTCTCTTCTGCACATACAACAGAATCAGACCAAAATGTTGCACCGCCAAATCGAGTCTTCTACAACTCACAATCGCCTGCCAGCGATATATTACAATCATGAGTTCAACAAGGATGTCCACAGACCCTACTGACCCAAACACATATTCCAAACGCGATTTATTGTTGTTAACACAACTCCTCCACATGAACGGTCTCATCGACCCATCTTCGGTGTCACCAAGCGAGCAGAAACTAGAATCCGTGTCTCGCGAGTGGTTCGATCATGCTAGCACTCAATTGTCTATACAACAAGGCCTGCTCAAGCTTGATGACGCCCCTTCTGTGGATGATATCTGTCAATTGTACGAAAAGCTTCTCGATCAAACCCCAGATTGCAAGAATACTACCGATTTAGCCAATTATTTCTACTATAACCGCATGGACGAATTACAATCTAAAATTGAAGCAGGAAAAAAGAAGGTATCTGATATACTACAAGCACAATAAGTCGTGAAGGAGAAACGATAGCTATGATTCTACTCTGAAAGGCCGTTACTTATATAGTGAATAGATAGGTTTCATCAGCACAAGCATGTGAATTATGTAAGCGATCCCTAATTCCCCCCACACATAAAATTCAGTGAAATTGGACTCTTTCATACATTAAGTAAGGAAAAGAACAAGACTATTAACGATATAAATCAAGATATAAGTAGTATTGAAGAAATAAATCCGAAAAGAGTGTCGAGAATTTTTTAGCTGGTTAGATATGTCATTTAATAAGGCCAAAAACAACACATTTGCATTGGCGGCATTCAATGTATACAAGAATAATAGGTCGCTCTTTTTGAATTCGTCGTATATTCTTTTGATTACAGCGGCGTTCTCAGGTGCAACTAACACTAGTTCGAAGCGGAGCAAACGAGAGGATGTTTCAAAGGATGTGGAAAAAAAGAAGACCAAAGTCAGCAAGGAAGCGGGACTTAGGCTCTTCCGAGCAGCCATACCAAGTTGGACGGATCTGGCGGTGATGTATTTGGGGGCACATTTGGTATTATTGGTGGTGAGAGCGTATTTGACGATCAAAGTTGCTAGTTTGGATGGTAAATTGGTAGGGGCATTGGTCAGTAAAAGGCTCAAGATGTTTGGGAGATTGTTGGCAATATGGATGTTGATTGGGTTTCCAGCGTCCGTGGTTAATTCATTGTTGACGTGGACCAGAAACATGTTGCGGAGGTCTTTGAGAAGAAACATGAATGATAGTATTATGGAGGACTATTTGCCTGACAATCTTGATCCTAACTACTATTCATTGATCCAGTTGTCTGACAACAAGGTTAACGACCCAGATCAAAGAATTTCCACGGATGTGGCGAGATTAGCGCAAGCATTGTCAAGCTTACCAGGCCAATTATTAAAGCCTACGTTGGATATGTTGTTGTGTGCAAGAGAATTGTCAAAGAGTGGTGTTGGGAGTGGTGAAGGTAGTCTTGCATTGGGGATTATAGCCCATTTTTCGACTATTATTTTGCGTTTCTTTTCTCCACCATTTGCGAAGCTTGCTTCGGAAAGAGCAAACTTAGAGGGTCAATTAAGATCAGCGCACTCAAAAATTGTCACCAATAACGAAGAAATCGCCTTCTTAAGAGGTTACAACCGTGAATTGGATTATATTGATTTTTGTTACTACCAATTAGAAAGGTTTTTGAAGATGGAATATTGGAAAAAGGCCATTCATGAAATTGCGCAAACTTTTATTGTTAAGTACTTTTGGGGTGCCGCTGGTTTGGTTTTATGTTCGGCTCCGGTCTTTATCAACAGATATTTGGGTAACGATCCAAATCCATCAGCTTCTGCTGACTTTATTACGAATAGAAGATTGCTTTTGAGTGCATCTGACTCGTTAGATAGATTAATATATTCAAGGAGATACCTCTTGCAAGTTCTTGGTCATGCTACAAGAGTCGCAGATTTCCAAGATGCATTGGTTAAAATTCAAGACAGAAAATTGAATAAGCCACTTCCTACTGGTGGTGAAGCTGCCACCACTAATGTGAACTATGGAAATGAAATTACTTTTAGGGATGTAAGATTGATCACCCCTGCTGATGTCACATTGATTGAAAGTTTGAATTTTAGTGTCAAGCATGGTCAACACTTATTGATCGCTGGGCCAAATGGTTCTGGGAAATCTTCATTGTTCAGAATGTTGGGTGGCTTATGGCCATGTAATAAGGGTAATATCACTATCCCAACCTCTAAGAATATGTTTTATTTACCTCAGAGAGCTTATTTATGCCGTGGTAATTTAAGGGAACAAATCATTTACCCACAATCTCTTGAAGACTTTGAAAAAAATAAAGATTCCAAAACAGATGAACATTTGAATGGAATTATGAAAATCTTGCAATTAGATGACTTGTTGGTTGGAGAGGACCCTTGGAATATGACGAGAAACTGGGCTGAAGAATTATCAGTCGGAGCTCAGCAAAGATTGGCTATGGCTAGGTTATATTACCATAGACCTAAATTTGCTGTTTTGGATGAATGTACTTCGGCCGTCTCTCCAGCCATGGAACAATTTATGTATAAACATGCACAAGAATTAGGCATTTCGTTGTTATCGGTTGCACACAGACCTGCGTTATGGCACTTCCACAATTATTTGCTTAAGTTTGATGGAAAGGGTGGTTATTTC
This sequence comes from Debaryomyces fabryi, assembly GCF_001447935.2. Classification (NCBI taxonomy): domain Eukaryota; kingdom Fungi; phylum Ascomycota; class Pichiomycetes; order Serinales; family Debaryomycetaceae; genus Debaryomyces; species Debaryomyces fabryi. The sequence goes on from NW_015385628.1 coordinate 5,479, forward strand.
TTCGGTGAATTGGACGCAACTAAAAGATTGAAGTTTGAAGAAGAAAGATTGATATTAGAGAAGAACTTGAGAGATGTTCCTTTTTTGAGAGAAAGGTTACAAGAATTGAAGAAGGTTTCTAATGCTCAACATTTAAGATACAACACTTCCCACAAAAATTTGACTGCATTATGAGACAAGTTTCTAAGTGGAAAACTTTGAAGTTGGATTTTATGATATACTATTACGTATTTATTTATTTATTATTATTTATCTAGTATGAATCAACGATTTACGCGACATGAGTATTATTATAATTTTTGAAAACTGCAAAATTCTTGCAAGCATAAAACGTATAATAGTGATTTTATACTGCAAATATGAGTGGTAGTCTACCTATGTCTTCTCTTTCAAACGCTAAACGGAATGAAATGCCTTCTTGCGACGTTAACGCTACTATTTTTCCGACTTCTGATATTGGAAGATCGGATCAGGTAGTAACGCCGACGAGCTTAGAACAAGAACATAGTTGCTCCTCCTCTTCCTCTCTAAGGAATAGTTTGTCCAAAATTATAGATGAAACTCCACTGAAAAGAATAAAGAAAAGGAGCTGTGAAAATACCCATGAAGAAAGTCCGGCGGCAAATTCAATAGAACAGAACGAAACTGATGAAATGGAAACACTTTCAGGAATAAGTAAATATCTCAAACGTAGGAATATTTTCATAGAAGAAGAATCCATAAAAGGATATCAAGAGCTTGAGGACGTAAAAATATCTGCACAAGCTCAAATTGACAAATTAAAGAGTCTTAATACGTTTCAGCAAATTGATAATTTTGATTGGTCCAAAATTGAAGAAGCCTATGCTTTTATCTTTAATGACTACATTAATCAGATGGAGATTACTATCAGAGACCTTGATCAATCCATGAAGGTAACTATCGATTTTTTAAATTAATATTCTTTGCAAATCATACTAACCGACCACAGGAGAGACGAGCATGGCAAGAAATAATATTTACTCTTGATAGAGAAAGAAGTGCCGAAAGGTATGTTTGAATCAACTAGCAAATTAACGTCTTCCTTGGCAGGCACATACTAACTTTATAGAATAAATAAGTCGGAGAGATGGATAACTGCAAAAGAGATGAATTTCAACGATGTTAAACATGATTTAGCAAATTCGGTCCAACTTATCCAAAAGGAATTTCTGAAATTCGAAACACCCAGAAAGAGAAAGATACATTCTCCCTTTGATGTCAATAACTAATTGCCATTTGATATGCTCTAGAGTCTGCGCATATTTTGCAGCCGAGACCATTTGCTTGACCAAATTTGCTATACACTTACAATCACAATCTGGTTGCATTTTTGTACTAATAGTATTAGTAATATACATGTTATATCCTTTTATTGATAATTCTAGGAATATATGATCAAATATGAATAAAAAATCTTTTCTTAAACCAATTATGTCTTCCAAATGCTCTCTCATGTATTCTAAGGTCATTATTGGCTTATCATTTACGTTTACAAAATCAAAGATATCTCTCTTAAATTTTCTTTCAAGAAAATGAGATATATGTATATATATAAGGTTAGAGTAGTTTACAATAGAATGATTCTTAAAATTGAAAGTACTATCGAAATTTTTCGATAAGAATATATGCGAATATGGAAATTAAATTTTCCGCTAGAAGAGCAATATGCTTCAATTCTTTCTATTGATAATAATGATGCCAATACAAATAATAAGGTATAAGGCTAGGGAACTACTTAATCGTTATGTCTTCACAGAATTTAGAAGATCTATTAGCACTTTAGAACATGAAAAACCGCCATTTTTGATGATTGCATCAATCGGTAATCCAGAGCCCCAATACGAAGGAACCAGACATAACGTGGGCCATTGGGCTCTCGAGGAGTTAATTAAGAACCATTGGACATCCTTCAATGCATTTCAATCTCATAAGAATATTCCTGATGGGGTATATAGCACATCAAGTGCGAAAGAGCTTTCAGATGTGTTTCTTTTCAAATCAATACATTCGTTTATGAACTTGCAAGGAGCACCGGTTAGTAAAACCTGGCAGAAAATTAGTAACTATCAAAAGGCAACACGTTCGCCAGCATTGGTGGTACTTCATGATGAGTTACAGGTACCGTTTGGTAAGTTTCAAATAAGAAAACAGCTTAGCAGTGCTAGAGGTCACAATGGTTTGAGATCTATTGACTCCTTAATGGGAGGTGGATACACAAAGATATCTATCGGAATCGGTAAGCCTTCAGCGAAGGATGTATCAAACTATGTTTTATCTCCTTTCACTCCATTGGAACAAGAGGTATTGACCTACGATGTGATGCCTCAAATTGTCGATATATTGGAGGAAATGAAGAATGGAAAGTATATTTATGACAAGCAAGAACCAGATCCAAATCAGCCGAAGAAGAGGAAGCAAAAATAAGAGAAATTACCAGGCATCGAACTCCAATTAATCATTTAAACGTATATAGTCTGTATTACAATCAATGTAAATAGAAATAGTATAGAATTGATATTATTTTCATTTTTCTGTCTTATTGAAAATATTAACTAACTAGATTATAAGCACCCATGGCTATTGTAATACATGATTTTACAACCTGTTGTAAATGATGGATACTAAAAAAAATAATTGCTGATGTCATACAAAGCATTTAATAAAACTGTGAGATAAGGATTTTTTGTTTTGCACTGAGCTTCTGTCAATAAATATACACCTTTTCTTAATATATAATCCATATAAAACATAAACTTGTGAATAGTATAGAAGTATGGAGTATATACTAAATTTGACAGCTGAAAGATCTGTTGTAAGAGAATCGTTGAAAGGTACGTATCTCAATCACTTCCAAACCTTTACTGATCATATTTACTAACAATTCCCAGGTATAATATGGACGATATTCTTTCATAGACTATTTGGACCTATAACACCAACAACCAATGAGTTTCTTAGTATAACATACCCAATGACTTCTGATTTACCGGATTTGGATTCTTTAATAGACGAAAGGATTAATCAATTGATTAAAAAGAAGTTTGATGATGCTATCGTACAGAAATCAGAAGATAATCAAGAGCAAAAAGCAAAAATGGGCCAAGTTGTGATACAATTTCTCGATAAACAAGTTACTAAGTCCAAAAAGAAGACTGGATGGTTTGGGCAAGGTAAAAGCAGCGATTCTGAGGACCTCAAACCGTGGGAATCGTGGATAATAAACGTAAAATGTTTGCCAATAATCAAAGAAAGTGGAGGCGAAAATCGTGGTTTAGAAAAGTCATCTGGATCAACAAAAGACACTCATAAGAGAATATACGAGCAAAACGTTGCTATATCGATAAATAGTTTTGAAAACAATATGAGGAAAATTATAGACATCGCAGACAGTCAGAAAGACTACATTCCACCCATAACTTCGTTGGACAGTTCTCCATTTCCGTATTCTATTGATGTGGAACGAAAGGCTCCTGAAAATATGAACTATACCGCTGGCGATGACGAAGGATGGGGCAATTACATCAAAAAGATGCTAGATTAATCGTGTAACATAATATATCATATATCTGAGCTAACTACTACTCAAAGATATAGGAGATGGTCTACCTATAAATTAGCGCTATATAACCCTTCTTCACCTCTAACTAATATGCATTCATCCTCAAATACTACAAGGTCAAATAAACCAATTTTTTTGGCCTCTTCAATCACTGATCCATCGTAACTACCGGGCTGAAACCATAAGCCCTTGATGACTTTTTCATACCCTTCAATACTTGCAATCTCCTGCAATGTTGCAACCGTAATATTTGGCGGAGTCAAAAATGAAATACTCAATCCATCTTTATTGGCAAGCTTGTGGGATCCCAAATCCTTCTTGTTCTTTATAGCTTCCATAACTGGAATAATCGAAGGAGCCACTTCCTGACCTAAAATCTCTTTAGATTTAGGATTAATTGGCACAACCGGCAATTCGTGACTTATGTACCACAGTAATATCTTAAAGCCAAACTTGGAGGGATTGCTAGATGCTCCAGTGACAACATATTGTCTCGATGACCCAAAGAACGATCTAATCTTAATTTTCATGGACATTTTTAAGTATTCTATTCAAGCTATAACTTTTTCTTTTAATATTTAGTAATTAATACCCCTTAAAGGACGTAGTAGAATGATAATATTAATATTATTAATTATATTATCCGGGGAAGTTGTGTACGAAAAGCGCAAAATGAAATTTTACAGTTTTGGCATCATTTGACTATTATTCTTTTCTCTATACTATTGATAAATACATAGATCATTGCAAAGGTATTATGGCTAAGGAGAAAAGAACAAAGCCATGTTCAAACTGTAAGAAATCTAAAGTGAAATGTATATATTCCAAAACATTACCTTGTGAACGATGTGTAAAAAGTGGGCAAGCCGCTAATTGTCAATTTGTTCCCAAGCTTCCATCATTAAAACTACCACAAATTACTCCGCTGAACAATACTGTCCGTGGAAAGAATGACAGTGAAATAACGTTACCACCCTTGAATCCGATAGCGAATGTACAAACGAATCAAGTCAATAGAATGCAAACGTATATGGTTCATTCAGTACCGCAACAAGGTGTGCCAGTAGTACCGGGTCCTACAGGCGGTGTGGCGCCACTAGATAACGAATCACAATGGAAACAACTGATAGAAAATAGAATTAGTGTTTTTGATAATAAGTTGAATGATCTAGTGGATATTTTGAAGACAAACCAGAAAGTTCTTCTCGAACAACAGATGGCATATCAGAAACAAATACCTCACCAGCAAACCCCACCCCAACAGAGTGCTTTACAGAATGGTGAGTACAACTATAATTCATTACCTGCATCTATGTCTAATTCTCCTAGGAATTCCCATAAAACAATAGACGAACCTTTGCATTACAATAACTATCGAGATTATCGAGGAGACGATGAGCATGATAGGAGAAGGCGATATATTGGTGATGAACCTAGTAAGCTTGACTCTCGTAAAAGGCATAAGGGGAATGAAAGGATTGGTAAAGAAAATCAAAGTAGACCAGAAGATTTCCGGGACGGATTCTTGAATATTCACCAAGCAAGAGAACTTTTCAGCTTTTTTGATACCCATATATCGCCTCAGTTGTTTGGGTTTGAAATTTCTAAGTTTGCAGTTGATGCTATTTGGGAATCATCGCCTATATTGATATGTGCGATTTGTACGATCGCCTCTATGCATCATCCAAACGAGGAATTATCTGGTAAGCTGAAAGAATTACATGGGTACTTGCACGTATTGTGTGGGAAATTATTATACCAAGGAAAACCCAAGAATGAAGTTGATGGCTTTAACACTATAGTAGCATTAATACTCTGCAGCTTCTGGCTCTCTGATTCTCAAATGTTTACAGGATTGGCATTACAATTAGCTAAAGAAATTGGGTTAGATTCCCCTGTACCCAACCATGAATTGAAAGGTTCACTCAATGAAAAAGATAGAATTAAATTATGGTATTTGTTATATGTCTTGGATGGACAACAAAGCTTGACATTTAATAGACAGCCATTAGTTAATTCTCAAGAGTATTCACTCAAACATAGTAGATCTATATTATTACAAGAGAGAAACTTAGCCTTACTGTCATCAGTATCTCAAATTGAAGATAAAAATGAGAGCTCGGTAGTTCAAAAGCAAAAAGAAACAAAGATGATCCCAGATGATGCCTATATTCAAGAAGCAGCGCATAGGCAAAGATTTACTGATATGCGTTTAGTCTCTCAAGTCGAATATAACCAAGCTTTAAACGAAGCTTTTCAAGGTAATGCATGGGAATTATTGGCACCTTCGGCCTTAGGTATTCCCTCTAAATCAAATTTAGAGTTAGACAAATGGATGGTTTCTTGGACGGTTTTGCTATCACCTGTTAGTAATGGTTCTGTTTGGTCATCTAAATCAACTTTGATTTACTATAACTTTGCAAAGATGTACATAAATTCTTCCGCAGTTAGGCAACTTCAAGTGGATACAGCAGATGAAAGAAGCATGTTCCCTAAATGGAACCTGTCAATAAAACCCCAAGCTCCAAAACAAAAAAGGATCGTTAGTAATGATGTAGATTCAGAAGATGATTCCGATGATGAGGAGTTTATCTCAAACAGAGATCACATATCTGATGATGAGACAATCGTGAGTGCTAGCATTGCCATCAATGCTGCCCAAACAGTCTTGAATTTAGTTCTCAACGACAATGATATTCTAAATAACTTGAAGTATGTTCCTGTCCATATTCACATTATGTTGTACTACGCCGCATTGTTATTAGTTAATCCTCCACTAGAAGCTGACCGTGATACCGTCGATTCTAAACTGGAAGATTATTTTAATAAAGTAATATCCAACTTGGGTGTCGTTAAAAATTTACATAAAAAGATCTACACCAACTTGCCTACAGACAAAATATTTGGAAATAGGTTGATGAGAAGTTTAAGTGAGATTGTTGAAGAAAATGCCTCCAAAATTAGAAATGAGCTTAATACTACTAATGATATTAGTGAAAATATTAAGGATGTATTCAGAAAAAAATTGAGAGCTATTGAAGATCTGGAAATTTCCAGTAGCATTGTTGAATTAATAGAGAGTGAATATGGTTCAAATAGTAGTGGAAGTGCAACACCAGGTCCTGAAAGGATCTTTGCGTGGCCTGGTTCAAATCATGGTCATCCTTAAGGAACTTAAATATACTCTGTGTACATTTTATAGAAATAATAGATTTTTGTTTTTTTTTGGTTGCGAAATTCACAAATCCATTTTTTTACAATTAAATTCTGAATAAATCACTGGTAATACCCAAATTATGTTAAAATGGAACATAAAAATATGAATATCAATAACCCGGTACTTAATATGAACCAAATATCTTCACTTGTATCCAAACAATTGAAAGTAGCTGATAAAAAATTCAAAACCTCTACCAAAGATCATTTTGATTGGAATAATATTAAAAGAACACCTCAACTATTGAGGCGAAAAGCTAATTTAGAATCATATACCATTGACGAAGATTTCATAGAGTTAGAAAATAACCTATTGTATACCGAAAAGAAGATAAATAGCTTAACTAAATACACTTTGGGATATTGTTCTGGAATTCTTAAGGTTTTAACACATTCAAAGAACGCAGGGCTCTTTTTCCAGCAGCTATTCGACCCGTATAATACTTTGCCAAATTCTATAAAGACAAAGCTAGAAGAAATTGGAAATTTTGATTCCCAAAACGAAAGCATATTCCTGTCTGCATCAAGACAAGCTATATTTCAAGAAGAATATGAAATATGGTCAAATTGCACGTCTTATGTAGAATGCACGAGAACCATAGAACCATCCATTAAGAATGAAATTGAAATTCTTGGAAGTATGGTAGAAGAGAAGGTTTCAGAAGTTCTCAAATTAGTGAACTTTATAAAAAAACATATTAGGAATCGTAATTATGCGTTAATGGATTATGATAAAACATACAACACTCACGAAAATTTGTTATTGAAGCACAAGACAGACGAATTATCGACTAAGCAGTCTCTGCAAATGTACAACTTAGAAAGAAAACTAGAAGAAAATAAGGTGGCTTATACCTACCTAAATGATTTATTAAAAAAAGAATTGCCTTTTTTTTTCAAATTGGTGGATTCAATTTTGCAGCCAATTCAACTTCGGACTTATTATGTTCAACTATTAGTATCATACCAAATAAATATTAATCTTCTATCAATTCAAGATATATTTCATATTGATTTGGAAGAATTGAAAAAAGATACGGATAGTAGTAGAATTATCGAACAATTTAATTCAAAAAATAAAGTTGCAAGCGACTTATTAGATCTGTTATCTATTATTAATTTCCGTGAAAACTTCTTTAATAAGCTTACTATGAGTGAAGATTCACTGCCTATCTTTAAACAAGAGAGAATAATCAAGAATTATGACCCGGAATATAAATACTGTCAAGCAATATTTTCGTTCAGAGGACAACAAGAAGGTGACCTCTCGTTTAAAGCGGGTGAAATTATTAAAATATTTGACAGTTCTGGCGGATGGTGGAAAGGTAGTATTGAAGATGAAGTTGGTTTGTTTCCAGGAAATTATGTTAAAATGCTATAATATATTCAAATCACCTCTGCATCTAAAAACTTCTATAAAAATTTATAAATATAATGAATTATATGATTTATCAATCATCCTTATTTGTACTAATGAGGACCTTTAACTCCCATTGCTTCACACATTTCCCACTGCAAAATTCTCTCTTTATTGGAACATCCTTATTTTGAAGGATGTCCCACCATTCAAAGGCTTCTGCAAACGGTTCTACTATTATAAAGTCACATTCACTGCACCGTTCTTCGTACTTTCCTTTCGATATAGCCTTTGCAATCAAGCTATGATGAATTTTAGGAGTGGACCTTTTCCAACTCTTGGTCTCTTGGTAGGAAACGTCATACTTAGCAATAGTGTTTAAGCAGTGCGTTTTCAACGAAGGTATGAACTTTTTCAGATTGCCAAAATATCGAACACGAGAAACATACTTGAGCAATTTAACTGGGTTGAGAGTAGAAGTAGTTATTGGAATAGAATCTTCTGGAATTTGGATAAATGGATTAGGACCTGCTCTAAAAGTTTGCAAGTTATATAAGTCCAATATTTGTGGAGGTAAATATTCTAGTCTATTTGTGCCTAATGACAAATCTGTTAGATGTTGTAAGTTGCCAATAAGAGGGGGAATTGTCTTCAATTTATTTCGACGTAATCCCAAGACATTCAATTTAGTAAATTTGAATAACGAAGGAGTTAAGTATCTTATGCTGTTGTTAGTTAGGTATAACTGGTATGAGATTTGCGTTGTTGGCTCAGGATTAAATATCACCAAATTGTCAAAATCCTTAATTTCGTCAGGGATATCTTGTAAGCCCATGCCCTCTAAGTTTATTGTGGTTTCAATGTTTTCAAATGCATCTATAACTATATCTCTAGCCCTATTCTGAATCTTTTTTTGCATTTGCAAATACTCTTCAGAATCTTGTAAAAAATCTCTATCGGTTGACGGACATTGGTTAGAAGTATTTATAAACCTATTAAATCTGTCTATACCAAAATCTGCATCAGAGCTTAAAGATGGTTGATTTCGTGATATTATGGTACGTTTTATCTCAGGTATTTCATTTATATAATCGTGTCTGGTGTTATTTTCACTAGGGAATATATGTGTTGGTGAATCCGGCACTTCATAATTTGTAGTGGTATTCGTGGACAAATCAAATTCTGAAGCCATATTATGGTCCAAGAGTGGACTACTGGGCGGTATGGTCTTTCGAAACTTATTTTGATATTCCGCTTCCTCTTCTGGTTCTTCATCAACAAACGTAGGTTCGCTTTCAAATTCTTCATATTCTGTATCTCGTCTCTTAACATCATCCTTTTCGTTAAAACTCGCCCCCATTTTACGCTTCAAACTTGGAGCTTCTGCTAAGATTGGTCCCTTTCTTCTAACATCAGCAGTTCTTGTGTGGTACATGCTA
>NW_015385629.1:0-15029 GCF_001447935.2 Debaryomyces fabryi
GAGAACTGTTGAAATTGTATGTGAACACAAGTATACATATACTTATTTAATAAGTGTATGTGTTGCAAATATAAATAGAGTAGATTTTCCTTAATAGAACGTATATACAAAGTATAAATAATTAATTCTAAATTAGTCTCCAATTTCCTTACAGAAATACAAGAGAATACAAATATACATATATCATTATACGTATCTTACATAGTGTTCCAAAATTGTATAAGTAGAGTATATTATTTTTGAAGTTTCATTAAATGAGTAAACAAATTACGCACTAATTATAGATGGCTTAAGTTAGTTAGAACAGGTATTTAGTCAGGTAGTTAGTTAGTTAGTTAGTTAGTTAGTTAGTTAGTTAGGTGTGTAGATACGTAGACAGGTAGAAAGGTAGTTAGTTAATTATCTACGTGTGATATAGAAAGTTAATATAGTTCTACAAGGTAGATATCATACATGCAAGGTATAGATAAATAATTACTATGTTGGTCCCTCGTTTTCTTTAATATAAGAGAACATTAGCATATATACACAGAATATACTTTAGTGCTTGAAGAAAAAATTGAAAAATTTGAATTACAACTTTCTACTATAATTCATTAAAAAAAAGATTTGGAATATTATTCTAGGTTAATGGTAATTTAAGAATATTCATCAACTTACGAAATATAAATCAGGGATGCAATGTAAATTGTATATATGTAATTGCAACTAAACTCTTCGAGTCACGGGCTCGCTATTTTTTTTTATCTAATTAATGTCTTCACAGAAAAAAGATATTGATACCTATATTACAATTTATAAAGTGCAAAATAGTAACAGACATGGTACATTTCTTCTAACTAAAATATGGCTGTTATTGAAATACCAGGCTACTACTACGATGAGATAAAGAAAAAGTACTTTAAGATAACTAATGGTGGAGTAAATTCTCAATACCATAATAATACAATACAAGCTAAAAAAAGAAGAATTGAACATGATAAGGAAACAAAAAGTCTAAAATCCAATTTCGGAACCACTAAAGACGTAAGAATAGTGAAAGAAATAAACAAAAGGAAATATAATACCAATCCTTATAATTTGCAAACACTCAGGTTAGATTTTTGTAAGTTAGACAAACTGAAGTACGATTTCGAAATAATGAGAGGGTGGTGCTATTGGAAAACATTAAAACATGAAGACAATAGAATATGGGGTATATTTAGAGACAAATTCTTTATAAGTACCACTAAATATGTGATGGATATATCTGAAGTTGATGAAAAAGGAAATGTTTCAACATATGCTAGATGCATCGAACTGAAGTTAGCGAATTATCACCAGCAATTAACGAACGAGGGCTTTCTGATATTCGAACCAGATATCGAATTATTAGTTACTGATGGGAATTTTGTATTTAAGTACATCACAATTATTGCATGCGACACAGATATGTTCGCGGGATTTTTTAAATTTGAAGAATATGATTCAAAGAAAAGGACGAAAGACCTCAGCCTAAAATTTATAGAGTTTGTTCGAAACATTGATGACAAAAATGTAAAAAGTGAGTTGATGCTGATGCTTGGCATCAAGTTAATGAAATTTTCATCTGGAGATTACCAGTATACTGGTGTTGGATTCAAAAATTATTGCAGAATTACAAGCGCATTAATACAGGATAACCAATTGATACTTGGAACTAATCGTGGGCACGGTTATTTATTTGAATTTAGTGATATTGGTAAATTTCATAAATGTAAAAGGTTTACAGTCCGAAAAGGTGCGTATCGGATAAAAAAGATCATGAAAAAAGATAGTAATACATTCATAAGTGGATCGACAAAACAACTATTTATTTTAGATAGCAATTTGCATACCTATATGGTTATAACTCATGACGAAATCGTGAACGATTTTCACGTTCGAGCCAATGATGATATTATAATCGTAGGATTGAAATCAATTAAAGTCTATAATTACAAAGATCCTAATTCACAACCCGTGACCATTAACTATTTTAATGATAATATAATTCACCAGATATCGTCATTTGAAGAAAATTATTTCATGGTAAATCAGTCTCACAATGAGATTTTAGTTGTGCATTATTCCGACTACAACTCTTTTTCATTAAATCTAGACAACAAGGGTAGATATTTGGTAGATTTTACAAAACTCTCCACGAGCATATTTATATTGCATTGGACTCGAGATGGTAAAAACATATACGAGTTGTATAAGATTTGATAACTTAGCTGACGACAGCAATGGCATCCCGTTTTGACTGACACTCCATACGTCATGCGTCTTGCTTTTTTACTTCATAAAGAAAACAGGAGAAACAGAAAAGTCATCTAAATCATGAGTTTTTTATATAATCTACATGAGCTTTTTGTGATCTATGAAAGCAGTAATGAAACAAGAAAGTAATATTAGTGGAATAAATCAAAATTATGTAATGTAGAAGTATCTAATATATAAGCCTGTTTCTTTGTTTTTCAACAACATATCGGAAAGCATCATTAGCGATAAACGTTAACTGGGAAAAATAGAAGTATCTAATGAATAAGCCGATTAATGATGGAGGAAACTTATCTGAAATAATTCCACTTGACCTTAGCTTGGCCTCATATTGCGAAGGTCTTCAACAGCAGCATGAATAAATCCGAATATCATTCGAGGAGTTTTATCCTAAGTTAATATATGATAAAGAATTGGATTATTCTTCTTAAAAATAACAACCATTTAGCTGGAATTTTCGAGTATTAAATAGTTAATTGAGGATGCAAAAAATGACTCATAAACTAACTAAGGAACTAAAATTTGTATGTGGTTCTTCAATGACTCACTTTCTGACCTTTCTGACTCAGTATCCAAAGCGTGTTACTCATAGACGAAAACCCTTGGAGGTTCATATAAAAAGTTATATATTCACCAGCTTAGAATTACAATAGTATTTTATTCGCTCATTTATATTCTTAATTTTTAAAGCTTCATGAATATATTCGAAAAGGTTGCATTAAATAAATTAAACTCCATTGTTTATAACAATGTAGTAGAGAACGAGACTGTATTAAACATATCTGTTATTACTTTTGCTCATGAGATGCTAAATCTTGGTTTCTCTATCACAGAAGAAGTCTATAACTATCTATGTAATTTGAAGCACTCAGAAAAAAAGTGTACTGAAATATTAGAAACAGCTAAAGAATCTGTCGGTGCTCATGTGAAAATGAAAGCATTTTATCCAGATTATCCTCTTCAAGTGATGAATATGCCAGAGGCTGAATTGTATTTTTTGGCTGCAATTCACTATTGGAGTCACGGACACTGGAAACCCTTCTATATAGAATCAAGTCGACTTGAACTTAATGAAATGACCCATAAAATAACTATTTCTTTGATCTCTATTAATCATGTTAAGGCATACTTCTATAAAATTTTGTCATCAAAGCAAGGTGTTCCAGAAGGATTGATAACCTTTGTTGAAAAGGCCATCGATGAAGGATGGGCCACTGGATTTACTGGAGAAATTCCATTCAAAGAAAATTTATGTCGTGTTGCAGCATTTCTTGTTAAGAATGGAGAATCAATTGATAACATAATATCAACGTCTACTGACATACTACGTGTTATGGCTTCTTTATCAGAATCAGATATTGAATTGAAAAATAAAATACGCTTCAAATCATTGAGCCGCAGATATCGCCGAGTGATAATATCGGCACTAGAAAAAGTAATAAATATCTCTGATATTAAGGCATACGAATCCTTGTGGAAAATAGCATTTCATTCACTTCATGTGGGTGAATATGGTGGTAAAACTGCTGAAATTGCATCTCGATTTCGTAACGAAAGAAATGTGAAGACGTCTGAAACGATCATAGCAGAAGCTATTAAAAAAGGTAACACGGAATTGGCAGTGAAAAAGTTGATACATAAACCGTCCGTGTTTGCACGTTCTCTTGATAAATTGTTGAGGGATTCCAATAAAGAAACAGCAGAATTAATTTTAAAGCAATTTGATTCAATAATTAATAAAATTGATAGTAAGATCCTATTACTGCTTCTCGGTCATTTTAAAGGACGTAAGGTCAATGAGTCAACCACGAGAGTTGTTTTTACCGCAGGTAGCCTAGGAAAAGCCATTTTGGCCCCCAAGTTAGCTGAATTAGACAAAGATATTCTTACAACAATCACAAGGAGTGTTACCATTGAATTGGAAAAACAGTTCTATAAACGAGGTATATTAAAAGACAAAGCAGTATTTATCGCACCAGAAGCTAAATCTGTTTTATTACCCTCACAATTGTCATCTATATCTGATAATAAAAGAACAATATCCCGTGGTTCCAGGATACCAATTGATATTATATCTCAAGATATCGAAAAAAATACACTTCGTATGTTTATTCATTGGATAGGTAAAGATCAAGATTTAAGTGCATTATTTTTGAGTGAAGATTTGAATTCTCTGAGTCACATTGCTTTCACAAATTTGAAAGAAGGCTTCGCCTGGCACTCAGGTGATATTAGATCTGCACCTGCACCAGATGGAGCCAGTGAATTTATTGATATTGATCTTATAAAGGCACAAGAGTCTGGAAAGCGATATGTCTGCATGGATGTTAGAGTTTTCTCTGGCTCTAGCTTCTTAGAACACGAACAAAGTTTTGCAGGCTTTATGATTCGTAAGGAGCCACAATCTGGTGAAATATTTGAGCCATCAACAGTTCGTTGTAAATTTGATATCACTAACAACGGAAAGTCAGCTAGTATTTGCCTTTTTGATATGAAAACCAGAGAAATGATATGGATTGATACCAAGATGTTAACTCGTAGACACGTTTCGAACAGCCTTGTTAATAACATTGCAAGCTCCGTGGATGTTATTCGTGCATTTCTCAAGATGGAGCAAAGCAAGGTTAATATTAATGAACTTATTTCTATGCATGCGAGAGCTGTGGGTGCAAAAATTGTTTCGCAAAGGGATGAGGCAGATTTTGTAGTTGGGTTAGGAGAGGGAAATCTTGATGTGTACGATTTCACAACAATAAATGCTATTTGGATTTAGTTAATTCCACTATAGAATACTTTTAAATACATATTTTATTATGGTTTATATTGCCTTTTTAGATTAATCTTCTAAGAAACTCCAGATTGTCTCGTGAGATGTACGATGGAAGCCTAAATAATCAGCATAAAGCTATAATTTAAGATTTTAACTAGTAAATTTGATTCTCTACAGTGTAGTTATGCTTATTGAGAGCACAGAAATATTATAACCCCCCCTAAGAAGTCCGAGCGCGGAGTTCTTTATCTTTCTTTGTTATCAATTAATGACTGGTACGTTGTATGTAACATGTAATATGATCAGTTAAACAGTGCGAAAAGCACCTTTGCATCATTTAGAGTTTCGTTTATTCCTTCATACCACCGTAATGAAATTGGTAGATTGAGTAAAGTAGGAATTTATAATATGCCAAGCTTTAGTTTGAGATCTTGGTAAGAGAACCAGATCCGAGCTCGGTTTAATTTGAAGAATAAGAATAAGAATATAAAGACAGGAAAAGACCCTTGCATAATAAGCTTAAAATGATAAGTGATAATCATGCTTAAAATAGTGGGTAAAATAAGTACAATAAAGAGCCATTATACTAATATTCTTATAATTGGTGGCTCTTATGGAGGATTGACTAGTTTAAAGATTATTCGAGATATACTTAAGTCTAAGCAAACTGAAAATAAATTAAGGGGAGGAAATGAAAAGCTCAAGATTACTATGATTGAACCGAGGGAAGGGTTTTTGAACTTGATAGCTATACCTCGTACATTAGTTGACATGGAATTTTCTTCAACTCAATATTTTAAATATACAGATATTGGTGGCTTAGGTATACATAGGGTTATTGATGCGGCCGGAAATATTAAGGTTACCAATGATAAGGAAGATAAAGATGATCTTTTTGAAGTAACATGTATTCAAGGAAAAGTTTTGAATGTAGGAGAGAAAGAAGCCAACTTTACTATCAATGGAGATGAAAGCAGAAATATAAAATTTGACTATGTAATTTTAGCTTCAGGAAGAGATAGGAACTATCCAGTTACACCAGCTGGAAGAACAAAAGAGGAGTTTCTCAAAGAAATGAAAGAATTCTATGATGTAATTTCTAATAAAGATATTCAAACCATATCAATTATTGGAGCTGGGGCTGTTGGTATTGAGTTATCTGGAGAAATCAAACATTTCTTTCCTAATAAGCATGTTAACTTGATTCACCCTCATGACTCCTTCCCACCCGAACCTCTTTCTGGCGAATTGAAGCAAGCTGTTAAGGAATCATTGGAAAGAGCGCAAATACGTATTCATTATGACACCAGGATTGAAAAAGAGTTAGAGAATGGTGATTTATTGACAACTTTTGGTTCGGTTATTAAATCAGACTTGAATTACTGGAGCACATCAAAGTATAATAATATCAAGATTGTTGATAAATATTTAAGATCAGATTTTCTCCTACCCGATTCAACATTGAGAGTCAATGACATGTTGCAGTTATCAAATGGTGAGAAAACTATTCTGAATTTTTTCTGCATTGGGGACATTGCTGACTTACCTATAATTAAAACTGCGGGATGGGCACTTTTTATGGCTGCCATAGCTGGAAAGAACATAGTAAGTAATATTTTTGGGGAAGAAATGGTAGAAAGGCTTCCTCCAACAGAAAAAATGCCTCGGGGTATACTTTTAGTTTGTGGGAATGGTGATGTTATAAGTTCCAACAATGGTATAGTTGAAGTCAATAATCCAGAATATGTGGAAGCCTATAAGGATTATAGATTTAGCAGTTCTTTCAAGTACTTGCAACTTGATCTTCCAACTGAGAATTAAGTAATATATCGTATTTAATACAGTTTAATATTCCAATATATACAGAATTATTTACATTTCACAATGAGCAATGCTGAATATTGCGTTAATATTAAGTGTTTATTATAATCTAAATATAGAACCAATCATAATCTTCGTGAACTAAGTAGATCAAAAAATTAAAGCCATAAATCTTTAAAGCCATCACAATTCTGTCGAAATACTCAAAATTAACTATGGAAACCACTGAATTGAAAGCACACATCATGATTAACCGCTAAGCCAATTGCATCTCTTAATCTTTCTTTTAACTTGACTATTTCATTAGGATGAAATTGGACTTGATATGCTCTTAAATATGTTTGGCAATCATGTCTATCTAGTAAGTCAATATCTTCAACAGAAGCAATTGGAGGTAACTGATGACCTAGAATAGCTTCCGCAGCCAAGAATGGAACAGGAATAGCTTTACATCCATTCATTCTCCTGAACATATTGATAAGACATGCATTTCTGTAATCGAAAAGGTTGAAGCCAGATTCCATTCTTCTCTCAAGACTATCAAGCTTATCATTTACTCTGCTCATTTCGTTAGTGAACCAAGTAGGTGGGCCCTGGTTTAAGCTTTCGATTGTTTGTTGGACAATTTCTTGAATTCTTTCATCAACGGTATCTCGAAGCATTTTCCTTACTGCGGTATTCAAGTAGCTACTGGGAGGTGGAAGTGGATCATTTATTTGTTCAGTCATGTTTATATATATATCGATTAATAATAAGTTGGTAACATTGCTCTTGCATAAAATAGTGCCGGAAACAGTCTTTTAAATAGTCAATTATAAACATATCCACAAAGAGCCTTTACGAATATTTCACAAATAGGAGCAAAAATATGCAGGGATCTGTACGATTTATTAATAAATAAATGCTTTTGTTGCAACATATTGCTCCGCGCAATTGATTTCGACGAGAAAAAATTATATACTCTATACTATTCTTAAGGACATTTTTGGTTCAATTTGAATAAAATTAATTGTATTCGTTGAGGACTTACTAGGGTCCCTTATCAAGATGCAGTTACTTAATAATAATCTGGCAATACAAATAGATTACGAAAGCATATCAAAAGTGGCAACTTATTCCTATGATCTAAATCTGGATATTGATTTTTTAACTCAGTTATAATGATTCTGGTTACTTACAAAAATGGGAATAATTCAAGTATGCAATATGTGCTATGATATTATTTAGAGCAGTTCTTTATTAATTCATTTATTGGTATGGGTTGTTATTAGATTCATTTATTATCATCACCAAATATCGAATAATGCAACATACCACTTTTCTTTTGATTTTTCTACATTCCGGGTTCATTCAAATATGAATCTCATCAGAAAACTCAAATGCATTCTGAGTACTCTCAAATAGAAATTTTTTTGGAGCATTACTGCTACAAAACGAATAACTTGCAAGACAGCAACTGCGAGAAAGTATTAATGTATAACTCTGTGTGCCTAATAGCACATAATCTTTTTTCACTCCCCCATTCAAAATCTATTCTTATTGCAGTGATGTCTTGAAAATATAAGTTAATCTGTTCATCAGTAACAGAACCAGGTAGATACGTTCTAAATACACTTCGCATTTTCAGTTCCCAAATTGCAGTTGAAACGGCGCCTAAAATTGCCTTCAATTGTCTATTGCTTTTTCGATTATACATCAATTCCGTTGAAGCTTCAACGCAGTGAAAACCACGGTCCTTGATAACTTTCGCTTCCGCATCAATCCCGTTCTTATTTGACTGGTTTTTTGTAGACGTTTGTTCAACTACTGCTCCTTTATTATATTGATTGTTTGTGGATTTATTAACCAGAATCGCCAGGTTAGTTAAACTAACTTCATAATTCACACTAATAATAGCCTTAAGTTACAATAAATACTTTTACAAAATTTCATAACAGGAATTCTAATTTCTTAAGTAGTTCTAGGTTGAGAATAAAATTTAGGCCAAGTGAATTATGGTGATACATGTAACTTCTATCCGAAAGATATGTTTTCATTGTTATTGTTAGACTTTTGATATAATCTAATTGTTTCATGTACTACTAATAATGTTTGTAGCTGGCTGAATGATAATTCGCTGCAAAATGTTTAATAACTGTTCATATAACTTAAGTTCTTCCACCAATTATTGATCATGGACATTATGTCTTGTAATTAGATCAACTCACCTATAAACGTTATCCTGTCAAGTAGTAGAAAAATCGGCCTTGAATGAATTATATAAGGTTATACAAACCTTATAAACAAGAAGAGTATTTCATGCTTTTAAGTGAAGAATTTAGATAAAAACAGCTTGTATTTCTATAATTTGTGCGGTAATTAAGATAATAGTTCATAAATCTGGAAGATGAATGACACGAACTGAAAACTTCTTTATTTATTAATTCTACGCTACTTAGGATTCTTAATTCATGCATAAAATAATTTATCCAAATAAAGTTATCTTGCATAATCGCAAAGATCGACTACAAACAGAACTCTGCATGAAAGCCAAAAATGCCTTATAACTATCGATCCGATATTCCTATATGCTAAATTGTAATTTCAGACACGAAATATTTAACAATATTTTCTTCTAGATTACTTTTCTGTATTTGGCTCTAAACTGTCTTCATTTCAATTCAAGAAATCCTAGAGAATATAGTCTTAATCTGTCAATTTATTTTGCATGCTACATTACTAGATTGTTCGATTGATTGAACTCTCTCCTTCTATGCAAAAAATAAGTAAGCCGGCGTTTATTATTGTTATGACTAATAACGTGAACTCTTTCGAGATGATATGTAACCATTAACAGCAAAATTGGAGGTAGGTTTGTTTGATCTTAAGAGATTTGGATAAAATTTCTGCTTTTTGCAGAATTTATTTTCTATCAACAGATTCCTCCCTTAGCTTTAGACTTCTGTTAGAATCAAAGTTTTATAGTTTTAAAATCTATCTCAAATACGAGGGACAGTAAAGTGTCAAATCTATCCTTGGCTGGTTGCATTCTACGTTTTTAATTTCATATTTATATACGGTTTTCTTTACAAATCGAAAGCATGAAATCTGAATCCTTTTGGCTACAAAACTAGACCTTACCGCATTTTGCCTGCTCCTTCAGCTTCAAAACAAAAAAAAAATATACCAACTTCAGCCTGCTAGTTTTATGTTGAGCGTCTAGAAGAAAACATTCAGACATATAATGTTCTTAGTCCCCATAATATATTCGCTCTAGAAATCGTAGAATAAAAAAGAAATACAATTTGTTTGTACCGATTACATAATCAATCACCCGATTATGAATTATTACATAATGAAATGACTTGCTCCTGACTTAACGAACAGATAATAAAGCCAAAATATCATATATTCTACTTTGTTTTTATCATTCAAGATATACCTTTAGCAATATTTATGATTATATATAAGCAATCAGAGAGATACAAGCACATAACGGAATAATGTCAAATCAATATGTTTATAACAGTTACCAACAACTGTATTCCCCTTCCATTCCGAACGGAAGTCTTCATGTTGGAACCAGTCCAACATTTGCAAATTTGAATTATAATACACCAAGCTCAGCAGAATCTTCTGCAAGTTCTACATCTAGCTCTTTGGGATCTACAGTTACCAGTAACTCGTCCAACTATTCGTTCCATACACCAAGATTAAGATACTACTTATCTAAGTCATTTGACATCGAGGATGACATGGAATTTTGTCCTGACATTCCTGAGATCGCAGGAAATAGCCCACCGGCCAAGAGATTTAATCCTTACACCGCATCTGTGTTTTCTCCTGTCATTCAACCCGAAAGCAATCATGAACCCATGTCTCCCATGAACAGTGGTGCGCAGTCTCCTAGAGTCCACACACCAAGAATCAAGAAGCCGTTGGAAATTGTCAATCCCCAAACAAAGATGCGTGTAAGTTCTCCTGCTATCCACAATAAGTAACTGGTTTATGGATAACAGGCTTAACTGCTGGTTTTAATGTGTCACGTGTTAGTTCTTTAGTTTTATTTTCATCCTTTGTTATTTTAGTCGTTGTATTTTAGTCGTTGTATTGGTGTACAGGTTTTTTATGGCTGAGTTTGGTTCTTTATCTTTATCATCTTTAGATTTAAATAGTCATTTGTTGTATATATTGATATACAAGTATTAGTATTAAGTGAACGAATGCCAGGCATTGGTGCACGGAAAGCTGTAATGCGCAAAACTATCCGATAAGAACAGATTCAAGAAGCGAAGATAGCGTATCTTTGGGATCGCCCTATCCGATTTCATTATATCTCCCGTTATATCTATCAGATTCTATACAGGCGAAATTGTTAATAAGGATAGTCTTCCCGGATTTTATTTTAACCAATTAGGAAGGTTGAACATGATAATCTTTCGATATAAGCGGTCTTCCCAATTAGGTAATTGTAGCAGATAGCGAACTTTATCTGAGTTGATATTTAAAGAACAGAATTTTTCTATCTATGAATATTCTTTCCGATATAATAACTACTAAAAGCCTAGGATACTACAACATGACTCGTATTCATCCATTTGACTCAGTAAAAGATTTTGAAATTAGACTTGCATCAAAATTAGTGAAAGATGCATATCCAGCCTCCGCAAATGTTCATTTTGTTCAGATCGACAGAGTCGATCCACCAAAAAAAGACATGATTAAATACTTAGACGCAGAAAAAGTGGGACAAACTCCACAGGCTATTCCAAGAATCTTATACACTTACTATTATACAAACACATTAACTTTTAATAAGGCATTGGTTAACGTTACTGCTGGTCATATTATTACCAAGACTCAATTACCACATGGTACTGTGGGCCCATACTTGCCAGATGATATGATGGAATGGGAGAAGCTTTGTACTAGTCACCCTATAGTCAAGGCAGAGATTGAAAAATTGAAGTTGCCACCTGGATACACCGTTAGAAATGATCCGTGGATCTATGCCACTGATGACCCAAATGAAAGAAGGCCTTTAGTGCAATTTTTCATGTACGTTTTGGCAGGAAATGGACATACCGAGTCAAACCACTACTCGTTGCCTTTAAAGTTTTCTCCAGTTTTTGAAGCCTTCACCAATAAATTTGTTAGAATAGATTATTTACCTGGTGGATTTGATGAAACAGTAACTCCAACAATGCCATGGCAAGAAGTTCCATGTGTTGAATACCATCCAGACTTGAATAATGAAGCAAACATGAGAGACGTTAAGCCATTGTTGATTTCTCAACCTGAAGGCCCATCATTCTCAGTTGAAGGCTCCAAGGTTAAATGGCAAGGTTGGGAATTCAGAGTGGCCACTAGTGCTAGAGAAGGATTTGCTATCTACGATGCTTCATTCAAAGGAAGACAAGTATTCTACCGTATCTCATTGTCGGAAATGACAGTGCCATACGGTGATCCAAGAGCTCCATACCATAGAAAACAAGCTTTTGATTTAGGGGACTGTGGATTTGGGGTTAATGGTAACCATTTAAGTTTAGGTTGTGATTGTCTTGGTGTTATTAAATACATGGACGGTACTGGAATTCACGCCAATGGTGAACCATTTGTTATTCCAAACACAGTCTGTATGCATGAACAAGACAACGGGTTATTGTACAAGCACGTAAACTATAGAACAAATAATGCTGTTGTTGCCAGACGTCGTGAATTTATTGTCCAAACTATTGCCACTGTTGCCAATTACGAATATATTATCAACGTCAAGTTTATTACTGATGGTTCGATCAATATTGAAACAAGAGCTACAGGTATCTTATCAACCATGCCTATTGACGAAAATGTTAAGGTTCCTTGGGGTACTGTCGTTGGTCCTAACGTCATGGCTGCCTACCATCAACACATATTGTCATTCCGTATTGACCCATCCATCGATGGCCACAAGAACTCGGTTGTATATGATGATGTTGTCAAATTACCAAAAGATAAGTTGAACCCATATGGTGTTGGCTTCGTCACTGAACGTAAGTTTGTCGACAGAGCTGGTCACATCGACCAGTCACCATTCACCAACAGATCATACAAGATTATCAACGAAAACAAAATCAACCCAATCTCCAAGACTCCTGTGGGCTACAAGGTGGTCATCCCTGCCAGACAAATGATTTTAGCTGATGATGACTCGTTCAACGTCAAGAGAGCCAAATTTGCGACTGAACAAGTTTGGGTTACTAAATATAGAGACCACGAATTATTCGCAGCCGGTGAATTTACAAACCAATCCCAACGCGATGAAGGTTTAGGTACTTGGGCTAACGGAGTTGATCCTGTCAGAAACGAAGATTTGGTTGTTTGGGCTACAGTGGGTTTCACTCACATTCCTCGTGTCGAAGATTTCCCAGTTATGCCTGTGGAAATCCACAATATTGAATTGGTCCCATTCAACTTCTACGACAAGAACCCTGCCTTGGATATTCCACAGGCCAATAATACATTCAACAAGTCCGTATTATCTGACTCCAATACTGCTGAAAAAGCTTGTTGTAAGACAAAGATATGATAGCTAATTTTTTTTTACTTAAATTAGAATTAATATAGTTACATATACAATGCTAATATATATCCACCAATATATCTCAATACGACTTTCCATTAACAATCTACTCATATGTTCATACTGCAGCATTGTAAACCTGTAAGGCTCGAATAGTATTATGTAATGCTAATTGCGCCATCATGTTTTGTGTCATTTCATCTCCGCAAAAGTGCGTACAGTATTATTATTGTACAGTTACCTAATTCTGCTATAATATGGCATTTTTCACAGTATCATCAACAATAGCATGTTCACTTGATATGCCTGCCTTTGGTATATATAGTGATTCAAAATGAGGTGAATTTTAATTTCGACTTTTTTTCATTAGTTTTTTATAAGCTTCAATTTCATATAACCTTCATTCATAATGCAATATACTACTTTACTTGGTGCTTTATTATTAGCAGCTTCATCCCAAGCAGCCCTTGACAGCTCACAAGTTGATTTCCTCACGAGATTTGTCAATGATGCTAGATCTCACACCAAGGAATACTTATCATACGTCCAGACTGCAGATGCTGATATCCCAGGTGATTTCGAATCATTAGCTAAACAAATTTATGCTACAACTGGAAATGGTTACACTAGTGAATTTGATTCTGCCAAGGTTAAGACATTAGAATCCTTCGCCACTGGCTTGCCATGGTACCTGTCGAGAATTGCTGATTCTGGGTCCTCAGAATCAGGCTCCTCAGAATCCGGCTCTTCGGGATCGGGATCCGGCTCAAGCGCAAGTTCTACATCAAGTTCTAGTTCTAGTTCAAGCTCTGAATCATCAAGTGCTAGTGCTGGTGCAGCAGGCCTCATAGTTCCAGCTGGAGCAGGAATGGCTGCATTGGCAGTTGCCTTACTTTAATTTTGCCTCGATATATAGTCCATTCTAACTTATACCCAACTACAACCTACTTCATAAAATATATGAATATTTATTATTAACTCAGAGATATGTAGATAGACGCATGTGATGAAATTATAGTGTGGATGGTCATTCTTTGATATTCACTAATTATGAGTCGTTTAACTCGACGACAACAAGACGACAACAATAGGTCACGAATATATCCTACTTCAAAGAGCTAGCAGGGTTTAAGAGTCAAACCGTAGGTTCGAACAACCCATAGAGTTACTGTCTAGATCTGATGAACAATTATTATTATTATTAACACATACATGAATTTCCTATTTAGGTAATCAAAATAAAAAACATTTCTTCCGAATTGGGCAAAGCATCATAATATGCAATAGATGAAACTTGCGAAAAAAAGTAAAGGAGATGTCACTTATCGGTACCAGTAGATCTAACTATGTATCTCTTGTCATTATATTAGTGGGAGATAAATGAATTCAATTGAAAAAGTGAATGTACTTAGCACGATACATGAGGAAATTGGGAACAAATGTTACATTACATATCTCTAAGACATACTTCACAACATACATTTGTCTCTTTTTACTACCCTTAGTCTTTTTACACGCCAAATACTCAATGAGAGCTGATTACAGCTAACAAGTTGAAGTTGGATTGATAATAAGACGTATATGAAAACTTGGGATTAAATGTTATACAACAAAACA